>NC_088215.1:4701660-4754160 GCF_036934945.1 Oncorhynchus masou masou | reverse complement strand
TGTATGGGATTTATGCCACAAATGCTAAAACGGTGACAGGAAAACTAAACCAATGCATGGCTGGCTGTCATACCTTGTCCATAGACTGGAAAGCAATGTGTAATTTTCTGTAATATAGGTGAACTATCCCTTTAACTTTAGGCCAACAAGTATAATGCATTATGATGCCATGGGCATGTATGATCCTATAATTCTTTGGGGAAGCCTTATAATTAGACAGTGTAAGGGCTCATACTGTACATGCTTATAACAAGAAATAGTGTCACCAACTCATTGTTTTAACCTACAGCCACTCTCAACTGATTGTTAGTTGCTCTGGATAAGAGTGTCTGATAAATGACTAAAATGTAAATAAAACGTGTAAATCTCTTGTAGCTGACGTGTTCGGTGTCCTGTCCTGTCTCCCCAGCCCAAGCCCACCAGGGGACGGATGCGTATCCACTGCCTGGAGAATGTGGACAAGGCCCTGCAGTTCCTCAAGGAGCAGAGAGTCCACCTGGAAAACATGGGCTCACATGACATCGTTGACGGCAACCACCGCCTCACCCTGGGCCTCATCTGGACCATCATTCTCAGGTTCCAGGTAAGAGAGTCTTCAAACCAAAACGCATGAAACGTATGTCTGGTGGGGAGAAATGATTTGCTAGAAATGCTGTTCTAGGTTTTCAATTGGGTGATGGATAAGTCTTTGCAACATATATAACGGACAGCGCAAATAAACCCGAGGGCCTCCCCCAAAGCACTGCTCCCATTGAAAACCATTGAATTGCTGTGTTTTTTATGCATCAATTTGTCTGGTTTGAACTCTCACTTAGCCAGTGTTCTATTATTTATCCTGGAGACCCCCTGTGTACAGCAGGGTCTCGATTATCTGAATCAGGGATGTTATTATTGGTATGTGAGCAACAAACCCAGTTGCTCTCCATGAGGAGAGTTGGCCAGTATGCTGATTTCATTCCAGCAGAGTGTCGAAAGCTTATTTACTGTAAGGCCTCATCCTTTATAACAGTGATCTAATACTAACTTGTCCTCAGCACACATATTACACAGTCAATTATTTACATAAAGATTATGTTATGACACGAATAAGATATGTAGGCAATGTATGAGAGCACACCACTTGGTATGGCAACTGCTTGGCATCAGACCACAAGGCGCTACAGCGGGTAGTGCGTAAAGCCCAGGACCACTATACCAGGCAGTGTCAGAGGAAGTCAAAGACTCCAGTCATCCAAGTCATAGACTGTTCTCTCCGGAAAGTGGTACCGGAGTGCCAAGTCTGGGACCAAAAAGGCTCCTGAACAGCTTCTATCTCAAAGCCATCAGACTGCTGATCAGTTAATCAAATGGCTACCCGGACTATTTGCATTGACTCCCTTTTTTTAATTTATTTTTTATTTTTGCACTGGCTCTATGCACATTCACTGGACTCTACCCACACACACACTCACACATACTACACTGACACTCTCAACATACACATACACACACTACATACACTCACACACATTCACACTGTTTCCCACTCTTCCCACACGCTACCACTGCTCTGTTTATTATCTACCCTGATCGCCTCGTCACTTTTACCCCTACCCCCATTTACACGTTAACTCAATCCCCTCAACTACCTTGTATCCCCAGCACATTGACTCGGTACCAGTACTCCTTGTATATAGCCGTGTAATTGTTATTTTAATGTATTACTATTATTTATTTACTTTTATCACATTTTCTTACCTTTTTAACTGCATTTTTGGAAAAGGGCTCATAAATAGGCATTTGACAGTAAAGTCCACAACTCTTATAGTCAGCGCATGTGCCAAATAAAATGACATTTTTTGATTTGAGACTGTTCACAGGTGCTGTTGTATCATTGTCTGTGTGACAGATCCAGGACATTAGCGTTGAGACTGATGGAGACAACAAGGAGAAGAGATCTGCCAAGGATGCCCTGCTCCTCTGGTGCCAGATGAAGACGGCTGGGTGAGTGATTGACTGTCACCTTGCTTTCAGACACATTTCTTCGAGATTTGAAATACTTAGACTTGGGTCATCTACATTACCGCTCTCAGTTCCACCGCTTGACTGAAACAATCCTCCTTAAGATATACATTTATTTAGACAGCAACACCATTGTGACTTTTTCATTTACTTTCAGAACAAGTCAGTAAAGAAATTCCAGACGAAGATCCACATCTTGAATTATATAGAAATGGCTTAGGGAATGAATTTGAACATTGAACACAGTCATATCTGTTGTTCTCTGTTTTGTTCTTTATAGCTATCCAAACGTGAACATTCACAACTTCAGCACCAGTTGGCGAGACGGCATGGCATTCAATGCCCTCATCCATAAGCACAGGTAACAAGAGTCTGTTTGATCAACTATCCTTCATGTCCTTGTGGGTCACATTTTACAACGCTCCGATACAACGCTCAGACTGTAATGACCCTATATATATATATATATATATATATATATATATATATATATATATATATATATATAGAGAGATAGAGATATAGATAGATAGATAGATAGATAGATAGATAGAGATATAGATATATAGATATTATATATATATTATCCCACCTCCAGCCCCCCTCATTTATGATTATATATTTTCTTATTTACAATAGAGTAATGTTCAAATAACTACTTTTTGGTGTCTTTGGGATTTATTGATGCATTACTGTACGTCAGTTTGTATAATTGTGTTGAATCTTTGAGATATTGGAACATAACTAACATTTCAACAGGTAAATTACATCTGGGTATTTAGCTTGTGATTATTTGGTGGTATACTGTGTGACTGGTGCTGTTGTATGATGCTTTGTCTCGTGTAAAGGCCAGACCTGATTGACTTTGACAAGCTGAAAAAGTCTAATGCCCACCACAACCTGCAGAATGCCTTCAATTTGGCTGAGCAGCATCTGGGGCTAACCAAGCTCCTGGACCCAGAGGGTGAGTTCTGAACTATGCTCTTCTATGTAGTGGAGGAGTGCATATAGAAAATAGCAACATCTGGTGCAACGCATAATTTCTCAGTGTACAGTCGTGGCCAAAAGTTTTGAGAATGACACAAATATTAATTTTCACAAAGTCTGCTGCCTCAGTTTGTATGATGGCAATTTGCATATACTCCAGAATGTTATGAAGATTGATCAGATTAATTGCAATCAATTGCAAAGTCCCTCTTTGCCATGCAAATGAACTGAATCCCCCCAAAAACATTTCCACTGCATTTCAGCCATGCCACAAAAAGGACCAGCTGACATCATGTCAGTGATTCTCTCGTTAACACAGGTGTGAGTGTTGACGAGGACAAGGCTGGAGATCACTCTGTCATGCTGATTGAGTTTGAATAACAGACTGGAAGCTTCAAAAGGAGGGTGGTGCTTGGAATCATTGTTCTTCCTCTGTCAACCATGATTACCTTCAAGGAAACACTGACATCATCATTGATTTGCACAAAAAGGGCTTCACAGGCAAGGATATTGCTGCCAGTAAGATTGCACCTAAATCAACCACTTATCGGATCATCAAGAACTTCAAGGAGAGCGGTTCAATTGTTTTGAAGAAGGCTTCAGGGCGCCCAAGAAAGTCCAGCAAGCGCCAGGACGTCTCCTAAAGTTGATTCAGATGAGGGGTCGTGGCACCACCAGTACAGAGTTTGCTCAGGTATGGCAGCAGGCAGGTGTGAGTGCATCTGCACGCACAGTGAGGCGAAGACTTTTGGAGGATGGCCTGGTGTCAAGAAGGGCAGCAAGGAAGCCACTTCTCTCCAGGAAAAACATCAGGGGCAGACTGATATTCTGCAAAAGGTACAGGGATTGGACTGCTGAGGACTGGGGTAAAGTATTTTTCTCTGATGAATCCCATTTCCGATTGTTTGGGGCATCCGGAAAAAAGCTTGTCCGGAGAAGACAAGGTGAGCGCTACCATCAGTCCTGTGTCATGCCAACAGTGAAGCATCTTGAGACCATTCATTTGTGGGGTTGCTTCTCAGCCAAGGGAGTGGGCTCACTCACAATTTTGCCTAAGAACACAGCCATGAATAAATAATAGTACCAACACATCCTCTGGGAGCAACTTCTCCCAAACATCCAGAAACAGTTTGGTGACGAACAATGCCTTTTCCAGTATGATGGAGTACCTTGCCATAAGGCAAAATTGTAAAGTAAGTGGCTTGGGGAACAAAACATCAATATTTTGAGTCCATGGACTGGAAACTCCCCAGACCTTAATCCCATTGAGAACTTGTGGTCAATCCTCAAGAGGCGGGTGGACAAACAAAACCCCACAAATTCTGACAAACTCCAAGCATTGATTATGCAAGAATCTGCTGCCATCAGTCAGTATGTGGCCCAGAAGTTAATTGACAGCATACCAGGGCGGATTGCAGAGGTCTTGAAAAAGACCAAATATTGACTCTTTGCATCAACTAAATGTAATTGTTAATCAAAGCCTTTGACACTTATGAAATGCTTGTAATTATACTTCAGTATTCCATAGTAACATCTGACAAAAATATCTAAAGACTCTGAGGCAGCAAACTTTGTGGAAATTAAGATTTGCGTCGTTCGCGAAACATTTGGCTACGACTGTACTGTTACTTATGTTTTTGTTATCCAAATAAACATAATAAAATTGTAAAAAATCTTAACTGGAATGTTTAAAATACTCTTGGGGCCAGATTCTGGTCCAGTGATAGTGCTGCATACTCCAGACTACATATACCCCCTGGCGATGGGGATTTGAGCCGTCTGCCACTTTCCACCTGCTTTACCTTCCCACTGCCCTGTCAAGCAAAATAATAAAATACAAAAGGAGATCTTCTTTTAATATTTTTGTAATGTTCCAAATCATTGTCACTAACTTATAAATTGTAATAACCAATAAGAAATGTCATTTTTGCTTCACAGATATCAGTGTGGACCACCCAGATGAGAAGTCTGTCATCACATACGTGGTGACATACTACCACTACTTCTCCAAAATGAAGGCCCTGAAAGTCGAGGGGAAACGTATTGGGAAGGTGACTCAGCGTTTATTCTCAATTTATTATCTCAAATTCCATATTTGTTTGTTGGGTTGTTGTCAACAAGTTGCCTCAGTTGTTCGGGGCAAAGTAAGAGCTTTTCAGATTTGGATTCAAATAGTATAAAACCTTTCAAGCTGTACTTGATTGAGGTCATAATGAAACCAATTAAATAGTACCAAAAGTGCAAACTGTCAATCTGGCACTTCAGGAAGGCCAAACTAAAAGAAAGAAAACAAATACTCTTTGTTCCGCTAGGTACTGGACAATGCCATTGAGACAGAGAAGATGATTGAGAAGTACGAGTCTCTGGCCTCAGACCTGCTGGAGTGGATCGAGCAGACCATCATCATCCTCAACAATCGCAAGTTTGCCAACTCTTTAAATGGGGTGCAGCAGCAGCTTCAAGCCTTCAACACATATCGCACGGTTGAGAAACCCCCTAAGTGAGTAACCCCCACCAGCACCCAATCCCAAAGGATCCACTATACCCCAATGCAACCCCTATGCACTTATGGAGATCTGACAAGATGGGCAATCTTCAGCTTTAAGACCATTTTAAGAATATTTGTAAATGTCTACAATATTTACTCAAGGTATAGCATTGTCCAGTTACCTTGCCATTCATTGACCCCTTTTTTGGTTACTGTTCCTGTGACATTCCCAGAACATCACAAATTCTTTGTTCCAAATTTCTGAACCAATATTTTTATGAAAAATTCATGTCACTACCAAAAGCAAAAATGTCAAGTCCTAATGTTAATGAATGGCACACCATTCTGGGTGCACGCCTCTCTCCTGCTTGTAGTGGAATGTCCTTCAAAATTTTAGTTCTGCTATGTCCATGAATTGAAGCGATACGGTATGCATGTTTAGCATGTAACGATGCAGAAATAAGACGTGACATGTTGCATTCCAAAAACGCTTTGAAATAAGTGCGACCCTGCAAACTTGGAAGTAATACGATGTGTTTAGACATTAGCCCTTTTATACGTTGTCAAAATATCACTCCCCCAAAACCACTTACCTTTTTATCAATCAGGTTTACTGAGAAGGGCAACCTGGAGGTGCTTCTGTTTACCATCCAGAGCAAGATGAGGGCTAACAATCAGAAAGTCTACATGCCCAGGGAGGGCAAACTCATCTCCGACATTAACAAGGTGATGCCTGTAGTCTCTGACGAACGCTTTAGGGTGACGTTTCCCTAGGTACAGATTAAGGATCAGTTTCCCTTCCCCCAATCCTAACCTTTACCATTAGTGGAGAAAATGCTAAACTGACTCAAGATAAAGGGTCTAGGGTCAAAGTTACCCTAAGCCTTGACCAATGTTTTGTCTTAGTGAAAAACTTGATGTTTCATTATCTCTCTCTCTCCTGTTTGTCTGTGTCAGAGAGTTTGGTAGTCTTTCTTTGTTGTGTGGTATAATTATGACAATGGGAGTTATTCAGCCAACTCATACATTTTGCATCCGGACATAAAACTGTGAGATTATGACAGAGTTTAATCCACCATTGGCATAGTGTGTATGTGTAAGGCACAAGACAGACTGGTGGAAAATGGTGGCAATTCAACATGTAGAATAGTCTAGAAATGAACAGAAAAATAACGTCCGATGTTCATGTTGGTCTGTCTTGTCCATGACACACCTGAGTTAATATTGTGTGTTTAACTTTGTCTATGGTAGACCTGGGAGAGACTGGAGAAGGCAGAGCATGAGCGGGAGCTGTCTCTGAGGACAGAGCTGATTCGACAGGAGAAACTGGAGCAGCTGGCTCGCCGCTTTGACCGCAAGGCTGCCATGAGGGAGACCTGGTTGAGTGAGAACCAGCGCCTCGTCTCACAGGTAAAAACAAAAGCGTGCGCACAAATAGAAGAACACACATGCATATGTATGCACATACTCACAGAAACACTCAAAGTAGCCATGAGGGACAACTGGCTAAGCGAAATTCAACGGCTTGTCGCACAGACATAGACACACACATACAAAGAATAATTATAAAAAGCAATTGTGACACTTTACCTCCTATTTACACAAAATACAGTACTTTACCACATCATTGTCAATACAAATGTCTCGGCCATTGTTTTCTCACAGTTTTGCACCACTTGGTGGACACACAGATTCAGTGTAATACACTGGTATGGCAGCATCTCTGTGCACATTAAGATTAAGTGCTGCAGATGTAAACTACATCTGCTGCCATCTACCGGCCAACATTAAATTGCACCTGGGCTGGAATAATACATTATGGCCTTTCTCTTGCATTTCAAAGATGATGGTACAATTTTTTTTACAAAAGAACGGTTGGTTTTTATCTTTAACCAGATCTATTGTGTTATTCTCCTACATTCCTTTCACATTTCCACAAACTTCAGTGTTTCCTTTCAAATGGTACCAAGAATATGCATATCCGTGCTTTAGGGACTGAGCTACAGGCAGTTAGATTTGGGTATGTCATTTTAGGTGAAAATTTAAAAAAAGGGGTGGATCCTTAACTTGTTGTAACACTCATCCCGTTAACAGGATCGTTGTCATCATCTGACACTAATTAGCATAACGCAACAGACATAAATATTACTAGAAAATATTCCTATTCATGAAAATCACAAGTGAAATATATTGAAACACAGCTTAGCCTTTTGTTAATCACCCTGTCATCTCAGATTTTCAAAATATGCTTTACAGCCTAGGCAAGACAAGCATTTGTGTAAGTTTATCGATAGCATTATTTCCAGCTAGCAGCAAGTAAATTGGTCACGGAAATCAGAAATGCAATCAAATTAAATCGTTTACCTTTGATGAGCTTCGGATGTTTTCACGAGACTCCCAGTTAGATAGCAAATGTTCCTTTTTTCCCAAAATATTATTTTTGTAGGCGAAATAGCTCCGTTTGTTCTTCACGTTTGGCTAAGAAATCGACCGGTCACAACAACGCCGAAAAATATTCCAAATTAGCTCCATAATATTGACAGAAACATGGCAAACGTTGTTTATAATCAATCCTCAAGGTGTTTTTCAAATATCTATTCGAAAATATATCCCTGGAACAATTGGTTTTTCAGTAGGGGCGAGAGGGAAAAATGGCTACCTCCTGTATTTTAGCCATCAGGTGACCACTTGCGCAATGTAACCGCTTACGCTTATTCTTCAACATAAAGGCGTGAAACTACGTCACAATGCGGTAGACACCTTGGGGAATAGTAGAAAAAGTAATCTGGTTGATAGCCCATTCACTGCTCAATAGGGATGCATCGGAACGCAGAGCATTCAAAACATGAGTCACTTCCGGATTGGATTTTTTTCAGGCTTTCGCCTGCAATATCAGTTCTGTTATACTCACAGACAATATTTTTACAGTTTTGGAAACTTTAGAGTGTTTTCTATCCTAAGATGTCAATTATATGCATATTCTAGCATCTTGTCCTGACAAAATATCCCATTTACTTTGCGAACGTTATTTTTCCAAAAATGAAAATACTGCCCCCTAGTGAGGCTATACAGTGTTTGTTTACATTTACAATGTTTACAAACATTGGAGCAAAACAAGCTTATATTTGGGGTTTTGATGGGGTGTGACAGTTGAAATAATGTCACGAGGCATAAAATTGTTTATAGTTTTTTTCTCTCCCCCTTTTTGTGATATCCAATTGTCCCATCGCTGCATCTCCCGTACGGACTCGGGAGAGGTGAAAGTTGAGAGCTGTGTGTCCTCCCCGAAACAAGACCCCGCCAAGCCGCACTGCTTCTTGTCACAATGCTTGCTTAACCCGGAAGCCAGCTGCACCAATGTGTCGGAGGAAACATTGTGCATGCGCCTGGGCCGCCACAGGAGTTGGTACAGCGTGATAAGACAAGGAAATCCCAGCTGGCCAAACCCTCCCCATAACCCAACAACTCTGGGCCAATCGTGCGCCACCTCATGAGTCTCACGGTTGCGGCCGGCTGCGACACAGCCCGGTATCGAACCCAGATCTGTAGTGACGCAGACGACTGCACCACTCGAGAGGCCCTGGGCTGGAATAATACATCATGAGGCATTTCTCAGTTATATTCTTCAAGAATCAATGGGTACATCAATATATAAATCCAAAAATAGCAACTGCGGATTGCCCCTTTAAAGGAAGCATAGTATTTTATGTCATTGTCAAATTGTAAAGACGATAACTTTACAGAAATAGAGATTATTTCTTCCTTGTATGCCAGTATGTTGCCAACCATACAATATAATACTGTTAGGATATACTGTATTTTATTGTATTTTAATCTATTCCATTCCCATCACTTCTATCTCGCAGGACAACTTTGGCTTCGACCTTCCAGCAGTGGACGCGGCCACCAAGAAGCATGAGGCCATCGAGACTGATATTACAGCTTACGAGGAGCGTGTGCAGGCCGTGGTGTCCGTCGCTAAGGAGCTGGAGGCAGAGAAATACCACGACATCAAACGAATCGCAGCACGCAAGGACAATGTGATCCGGCTGTGGGAGTACCTGCTGGAGCTTCTGAAGTCGAGGCGCCAGCGCCTGGAGATGAACTTGGGTCTGCAGAGGGTCTTCCAGGAGATGCTTTACATCATGGACTGGATGGACGAGATGAAGGTAAGAGAAGGAGAGAGGACCCTCCTGAAAATGTATCTGTTAAAACTGTGTTGGAAAGACCAAATGTATAATTGCACATTTAAATGTTTTATTGTAACACAAATTGAATTGTTCAAAATGGATTCTACCTCTTCTACCCTGCTTTCACTCTTACTCTTCAACCTCTTCATTCAAAAACTCAATCATGGACACTACTGATAGTTGTGGCATGTTTGCGTGATGTATTGTTGTCTCTACCGTCTTGCCCTTTCTGCTGTTGTCTGTGCCCAATAATGTTTGAAACTATGTTTTGTGCTGCTACCATGTTGTCGTCATGGACGGCAGGGTAGCCTAGTGGTTAGATCGTTGGACTAGTCAACCGGAAGGTTGCAAGTTCAAACCCCCGAGCTGACAAGGTACAAATCTGTCGTTCTGCCCCTGAACAGGCAGTTAACCCACTGTTCCTAGGCTGTCATTGAAAATAAGAATTTGTTCTTAACTGACTTGCCTAGTTAAATAAAGGTATAAAATGTTGTCATGTTGCTGCCTTGCTATGTTGTTGTCTTAGGCCTCTCTTGTCGTGATGTGTGTTTTGTCCTATATTTGTATTATTTATTTTTTTAATCCTCGACCCCGCACCCGCAGGAGGCCTTTTGGTAGGCCGTCATTGTAAATAAGAATTTGTTCTTAACTGACTTGCCTAGTTAAATAAAGGTTAAATAAATAAAAATTCACTAACACGTGAACAATGTATTGGAAACAGGTCATTTCAAGTCAAACAATGTATTAATCTTGCGTGAAATGTCCGGTAGGGGGTGTCCATTAATATTACCCTAATGTCCCATCCCTCTTCTAAATAATAATTTTAACCAGTATCAATGGTGAAACTAACTGGTGTATGTCAGTCCAATGCTGAATAATTCCAAATCTGCACACCTGAACCTCGTCCTAGGCACTCCTGTAGATACAAGAGGATTGGGTTGGCACTGTAAACACTGCATCATCTTGCCTTTCTGATTGGCTGGGTGGAATTCTCGCATATCGCTTCCACCTATCGAATCCTCTTAGGTTTACAGGAGTCACAAGGGAGTTGATGGTAGTTGTAATGAATACTCAGGGAGAAAAAGTGTAGATTCACACGCAGAGGGCGGCAGGTGTTTATTTCACCTTCACAGAAAGCAGTAAACGTGGTCACAGGCAGGCAATGGTCATACACAGGCAGGCAATGGTCATACACAGGCAGGCAATGGTCATACACAGGTAGGCAATGGTCATACACAGGCAGGCAATGGTCATACACAGGCAGGCAATGGTCATACAGAGGCAGGCAAACAGGCAGGTGAATCAAAACTAGGACTGGATGCTATAACTGGTTCTCACAAACGAGCTAGGAAATGGCTTAGTAGAGTCAAAACAAACAATACCTCACAAAGGCACAAACAGAATGAACTGATCTAAATAAGGAGCAGATGAGACCAGGTGAAATCAATTAACAAAAATGAAAGACAGGGAAACAAGAAAGTTTCCTCTCCTCACCTTGAAATAAATACTCATATTGCGTTTCAAAGTGCACAAAAAGTAAACTATTCGTATTGGCAACTGACGAACTAAGGCCAGTGTAATTGAAGGTGCCTGTATGTTGCTAACACACATGCCTGCCTGTATGTCATACCTTTATGTCTCTACCACACAGATGATGCTACTGTCCCAGGACTATGGGAAGCATCTGCTCGGAGTGGAGGATCTCTTGCAGAAACATGCCCTGGTGGAGGCTGACATCGGCATCCAGGCCGACCGAGTCAAAGCTGTCAACAATAATGCTCAGAAGTTTGCCATCGATGGCGATGGTGAGAATGACCTAAACATTCCGACTGCTATTATTCTAACTGATGATGATAATATATGTCAACACAAAAATTTTCGGTTCAGTTGTATAGCCTACATTTTGCAAGATCTATACAAGCAAATGGAAAAATAAACATTAAAGGAATAGGCAACGGAATGGTCATAACATATACAGTACAATGTCAATACAGTACAATGTAAATCTGTGGGTCCTGCAAGATGCTAACTGGGCCTCTGTTCTGTCTCCTCTACAGTTTACAAGCCCTGTGACCCTCAGGTAATACGTGACCGCGTGGCACACATGGAGTTCTGCTATCAGGAACTGACCCAGCTGGCTGCCGAGCGACGGGCCCGCCTGGAGGAGTCCCACCGCCTCTGGAAGTTCTTCTGGGAGATGGCCGAGGAGGAGGGCTGGATCCGTGAGAAGGAGCAGATCCTGTCGTCGGACGAGAGCGGCAAGGACCTGACGGGCACTGTGCGCCTGCTGAGCCAGCACCGCACCCTGGAGGACGAGATGAGTGGCCGTGCAGGTCACCTGCTGCACACCATTACTGAGGGCCAGACCATGGCCGACGGCGGCCACTTCGGCGCTGCCAAGATCCGTGAACGCATCACCAACCTGCGGGCACAGTGGGCAGCGTTGGAGGAGCTGGCGGCCGTGAGGAAGGCCCATCTGGAGGAAGCATATGCCCTGCACCAGTTCCAGGCGGATGCAGATGACGCCGACGCCTGGACCCTGGATGTCCTGCGTATCGTGTCCAGTGGCGAGGTGGGCCATGACGAGTTCTCCACACAGGCCCTGGTGCGCAAACACAAGGACGCCGCCGCCGAGGTGGCCAGCTATCGGCCGGTGATAGATGCGCTCTATGAGCAGGCGGGCGCCTTGCCTGAGGCGCAGGTCCAATCGGAACAGGTCAAGGGCCGTTTGGCAGGCATAGAGGAGCGTTACAAGGAGGTGGCCGAGCTGACCCGGTTTAGAAAGCAGGCACTGCAGGACGCCCTGGCCCTCTACAAGATGTTCAGCGAGGCGGACGCCTGCGAGATGTGGATCGACGAGAAGGAGCAGTGGCTCAACAGTATGGAGATCCCAGAGAAGCTGGAAGACCTAGAGGTCATACAGCACAGGTGAGAGAATCCATACATATATAAATGCATGCTGAAGTCATAGTCGACCCCTAGCGCCTCCACCTTTTAGGCCTGATTTATCTTGGTGTGCCACTCATACTTGACATACAGTTCCAGGCAAATGTCATTTTTCTTTATTGTTACTATTTGAAGACGTGAAATAACACACATGCAAGCATTTTTTGGGGGAACAATGTTGTCGATTTTCAAAACACTGTAACAGAAGAAACGTAACTCTGGCCATTTGCAAAACATTAGAGGCCCGATTCCCGACCCAAGTTAAGTGTGTGAAAATGGAATGTAATTCCTTTTTTAATGCACTTTTCTCTAAATGTGTATTCTGACCTTAAACTTAAGAATGAGAATAGCGTGCTATTCATCTGCTATTTATTTTGGATAAGTTAGTGTGGCAGAGGTGAGTCTACACATATGCCGTATTCTGACCTTGACTTCATTTCCTAATCATTCCACCACCTTTTACACAACAAGGAAGCAATTAATAAGGTCTAGCGAACCTATTTGTTCCAAGTGGAAAAAGCATCTACTGAATTTTTTTCCTATAAAAATAACACCATTCTCCAAGCAATGTAATTTACAACTTGATAAGAGCTATTGATAACAGCTAAGTAAATGAGTCATCCATTTGAAGAAAGTAATTGTAAATATAAATAACACTTGCTTTTGATGTGTGCCCCCCCCCCCCTATTACTAGCCTGTTCAACCTCTCTTTCGTATCGTCTGAGATTCCCAAAGATTGGAATGCTGGGGGAGACACTCCAGGCCCAAACTGCTACAGACATATATCTATCCTACCCTGCCTTAGGTCTTCGAAAGCCAAGTTAACAAACAGATTACCGACCATTTCGAATCCCCACCGTACCTTCTCCACTATGCAATCTGGTTTCAGAGCTGGTCATGGGTGCACCTCAGCCACGCTCAAATCAAATTTATTTGTCACATACACATGGTTAGCAGATGTTAAGGTCCTAAAGGATATCATAACCACCATCGATAAGAAACAATTACTGTGCAGCTGTATTCATCGACCTGGCCAAGGATTTCAACTCTGTCAATCACCACATTCTTATCGGCAGACTCAACAGCCTTGGTTTCTCAAAAGATTGCATCGCCTGGTTCACCAACTACTTATCTGATAGAGTTCAGTGTGTCAAATCGGAGGGCCTGTTGTCCGGACCTCTGCCAGTCTCTATGGGGGTGCCACAGGGTTCTCGGGCTGACTCTCTTCTCTGTATACATCAATGATGTCGCTCTTGCTGCGGGTGATTCTCTGATCCACCTCTACTGAGATGACACCATTCTGTATACCTCTGGCCCTTCTTTGGACACTTAATTAGCCTCCAGACGAGCTTCAATGCCATACAACTCTCCTTCCGTAGCCTCCAACTGCTCTTAAATGCTATTAAAACTAAGTGCATGCTCTTCAATCGATTGCTAACCGCACCCTCCCGCCCGACTAGCATCACTACTCTGGACGGTTCTGACCTAGAATATGTGGACAACTACAAATACCTAGGTGTCTGATTAGACTGTAAACTCTCCTTTCAGACCCACAATAAACATCTCCAATCCAAAATGAAATCTAGAATCGGCTTCCTATTTCGCAACAAAGCATCCTTCACTCATGCTGCCAAACATACCCTCGTAAAACTGACCATCCTACCAATCCTCATCTTCGATGTAATTTACAAAATAGCCTCCAACACTCTACTCAACAAATTGGATGCAGTCTATCACAGTGCCATCCGTTTTGTCACCAAAGCCCCATATACTACACACCACTGCGACCTGTACGCTCTCGTTGGCTGGTCCTCACTTCATACTCGTCGCCAAACCCACTGGCTCCAGGTCATCTACAAGTCGTTGCTAGGTAAAGCCCCGCCTTTTCTCTGCGCCCTAGTCGCCATAGCAGCACCCACCCGTAGCATCTCACTCGTCACCTCCAAAACCAATTCTTCCTTTGGCCGCCTTTCCTTCCAATTCTCTGCTGCCAATGACTGGAACGAACTGCAAAAATCACTGAAGCTGGAGACTCATATCTCCCTCACTAGCTTTAAGCACCAGCTGTCAGGGCAGCTCACAGATCACTGCACCTGTACATAGCCCATCTGTAAATAGCCCATCCAACTACCCTATCCCCATACTGTATTTATTTATTTATTTTGCTCCTTTGCACCCCGGTATCTCTACTTGCTCATTCATCTTCTGCACATCTACCATTCCATGTTTAATTGCTATATTGTAATTACTTCGCCACCATGGCCTATTGTTTGGCTTACCTCCCTTATCCTACCTCATTTGCATACACTGTATATAGACTTTTCTACTGTATTATTGACTGTATGTTTGTTTATTCCATGTGTAACTGTGTTGTTGTATGTGTCGAACTGCTTTGCTTTATCTTGGCCAGGTCGCAGTTGTAAATGAGAACTTATTCTCAACTAGCCTACCTGGTTAAATAAAGGTGAAATAAAATAAATAAGTATTTTACCTTATAATCGCTGGAGACAAATGTGAAACCAGTCATATGGATGCAAACTGATGTATATCAGCATATCAACTTTCCCACAGTAAAGTTTATGAAATGCTATGCCATTACACAGAATTGAAATTCTACAGCATTTTAACTTACAGTGATGGGCACTTTCGAATGTCTTAATTGTAGGCATACCCTGACTTTCTCTGTTTCATATTTATATCATGTTAAATATTAGCCACTAACAGTATCAAATGTCAGTAGGCCTCATAATTACTCTTAGTTCCCTTTAGCTTAGATTATCATTCCATTTAATTACATTGTTTTGTTTACATTAATTTGCTTTGCTTCCTCTGTAAACGCAGTCTCTGCCTTGTGGTTGTTGCTGAGGATTATTAGTAACAGTTGATGATAATATTAAAAAAGACAGGCTAATTAAATCATTATGGAGCAGAACACAGACCAAGCCGTAACAGTTTGAATTCGTGGCGCAATACTTGGCTGTGTCATCACACAGTTCCACGGTTAGTGCAGGCAATAGACGAGGGTATAGCCTATTATTTGTACACTATTCTCCATATTACAATTCTATGTTCACTAATCTTCCAACATTACCATGGGTTAAAGAACTGAATGTGGTAATTTTCAGAATGACTCCACACCATTTAAAAAAAAATATTCTAACCCTAAACAATCTACAAAATTTACATTTACATTTAAGTCATTTAGCAGACGCTCTTATCCAGAGCGACTTACAAATTGGTGAATTCACCTGACATCAGTGGAACAGCCACTTTACAATAGTGCATCTAAATCATAAGGGGGGGGGTGAGAAGGATTGCTTTATCCTATCCTAGGTATTCCTTGAAGAGGTGGGGTTTCAGGTGTCTCTGGAAGGTGGTGATTGACTCCGCTGTCCTGGCGTCGTGAGGGAGTTTGTTCCACCATTGGGGGGCCAGAGCAGCGAACAGTTTTGACTGGGCTGAGCGGGAACTGTACTTCCTCAGTGGTAGGGAGGCGAGCAGGCCAGAGGTGGATGAACGCAGTGCCCTTGTTTGGGTGTAGGGCCTGATCAGAGCCTGGAGGTACTGCGGTGCCGTTCCCCTCACAGCTCCGTAGGCAAGCACCATGGTCTTGTAGCGGATGCGAGCTTCAACTGGAAGCCAGTGGAGAGAGCGGAGGAGCGGGGTGACGTGAGAGAACTTGGGAAGGTTGAACACCAGACGGGCTGCGGCGTTCTGGATGAGTTGTAGGGGTTTAATGGCACAGGCAGGGAGCCCAGCCAACAGCGAGTTGCAGTAATCCAGACGGGAGATGACAAGTGCCTGGATTAGGACCTGCGCCGCTTCCTGTGTGAGGCAGGGGCGTACTCTGCGGATGTTGTAGAGCATGAACCTACAGGAACGGGCCACCGCCTTGATGTTAGTTGAGAACGACAGGGTGTTGTCCAGGATCACGCCAAGGTTCTTAGCGCTCTGGGAGGAGGAAACAATGGAGTTGTCAACCGTGATGGCGAGATCATGGAACGGGCAGTCCTTCCCCGGGAGGAAGAGCAGCTCCGTCTTGCCGAGGTTCAGCTTGAGGTGGTGATCCGTCATCCACACTGATATGTCTGCCAGACATGCAGAGATGCGATTCGCCACCTGGTCATCAGAAGGGGGAAAGGAGAAGATTAATTGCGTGTCGTCTGCATAGCAATGATAGGAGAGACCATGTGAGGTTATGACAGAGCCAAGTGACTTGGTGTATAGCGAGAATAGGAGAGGACCTAGAACAGAGCCCTGGGGGACACCAGTGGTGAGAGCGCGTGGCGAGGAGACAGATTCTCGCCACGCCACCTGGTAGGAGCGACCTGTCAGGTAGGACGCAATCCAAGCGTGGGCCGCACCGGAGATGCCCAACTCGGAGAGGGTGGAGAGGAGGATCTGATGGTTCACAGTGTCAAAGGCAGCCGATAGGTCTAGAAGGATGAGAGCAGAGGAGAGAGAGTTAGCTTTAGCAGTGCGGAGCGCCGCCGTGATACAGAGAAGAGCAGTCTCAGTTGAATGACTAGTCTTGAAACCTGACTGATTTGGATCAAGAAGGTCATTCTGAGAGAGATAGCGGGAGAGCTGGCCAAGGACGGCACGTTCAAGAGTTTTGGAGAGAAAAGAAAGAAGGGATACTGGTCTGTAGTTGTTGACATCGGAGGGATCGAGTGTAGGTTTTTTCAGAAGGGGTGCAACTCTCGCTCTCTTGAAGACGGAAGGGACGTAGCCAGCGGTCAGGGATGAGTTGATGAGCGAGGTGAGGTAAGGGAGAAGGTCTCCGGAAATGGTCTGGAGAAGAGAGGAGGGGATAGGGTCAAGCGGGCAGGTTGTTGGGCGGCCGGCCGTCACAAGAAGCGAGATTTCATCTGGAGTGAGAGGGGAGAAAGAGGTCAGAGCACAGGGTAGGGCAGTGTGAGCAGAACCAGCGGTGTCGTTTGACTTAGCAAACGAGGATCGGATGTCGTCGACCTTCTTTTCAAAATGGTTGACGAAGTCATCTGCAGAGAGGGAGGAGGGGGGGAGGGGGAGGAGGATTCAGGAGGGAGGAGAAGGTGGCAAAGAGCTTCCTAGGGTTAGAGGCAGATGCTTGGAATTTAGAGTGGAAGAAAGTGGCTTTAGCAGCAGAGACAGAGGAGGAAAATGTAGAGAGGAGGGAGTGAAAGGATGCCAGGTCCGCAGGGAGGCGAGTTTTCCTCCATTTCCGCTCGGCTGCCCGGAGCACTGTTCTGTGAGCTCGCAATGAGTCGTCGAGCCACGGAGCGGGAGGGGAGGACCGAGCCGGCCTGGAGGATAGGGGACATAGAGAGCCAAAGGATGCAGAAAGGGAAGAGAGGAGGGTTGAGGAGGCAGAATCAGGAGATAGGTTGGAGAAGGTATGAGCAGAGGGAAGAGATGATAGGATGGAAGAGGAGAGAGTAGCGGGGGAGAGAGAGCGAAGGTTGGGACGGCGCGATACCATCCGAGTAGGGGCAGTGTGGGAAGTGTTGGATGAGAGCGAGAGGGAAAAGGATACAAGGTAGTGGTCGGAGACTTGGAGGGGAGTTGCAATGAGAGTAGTTTTTAATCTATCAATTGGTGTAGAAATGGAGATCCCTTCATTGATCCCTAATATTCTGAACCCCTTTTCGCGATTAAAAAAAACTCTTTCCATGACATAGACTGACCAGGTGAAGGCTTTGATCCCTTGTTGATGTCACTTGTTAAATCCACTTCAGTCAATGTAGATGAAGGGAAGGAGACCGTTTAAAGAATAATTTTTAAGCCTTGAGACAATTGAGACATGGATTGTGTATGTGTGCCATTCAGAGGGTCAATGGGCAAGACAAAATATTAAAGTGCCTTTGAACGGGGTATGGTAGCAGGTGACGGGAGCACCGGTTTGAGTGTGTCATGAACTTCAATGCTGCTAGGTGTTTCACACTCAACAGTTCCCAGGTGTATCAAGAATGGTCCACCACCCATAGGACATCCATCCAACTTGACACAACTCTAGGAAGCATTGGAGTCAACATAGAACGCTTTCAACACCTTGTAGATTCCATGCCCCGACGAATTGAGGCTGTTCTGAGGACAAAAGTGGTGCAACTCAATATTAGGAAGGCATTCCTAATGTTTTGTACATTCAATGTATTCTATTGAGTCTGTCAACCAAATTAAAAATCAAAGGTATGCCGTATTTAAAGGCATTGCTTAAGATAAATGTACTGAAAACCTGATTTGAATGAAAATTCCACGAGAAAGTGGGAGGGTTTTCAGAGGTTGATTTCAATTTATTAAGCGCAGGCAAGGGAACCGCGCCAGCAAAGCCTGTTATGCACCTTTACAAGGCAAGTCTGAATATCAACTACTGAGAAGTGCTTAGGAAAAATGTCATTTCCTATGTCGGAATTGTGCCCAAAATGCATTTAAACTTTTAAAATGTAGTTTACTTCTCATAAAATCATTTGGATTCATCAAAACTGCAAATACAGTAGTCTAAACACTTCCTGAAAAAAGATTTTCACAACCATCGATGCCTCTTGAGTCAAGCGGACACAAAAGAAAGTCTGTCTGTTTAAAAAAAATGTGCAGTCACTAAATCATGACGATCAAAATTGGAATACAAACTATCAAAAGGTGCAAAGTTATGGAAAATTACTCCACTTTTATGTATATTTCACCAAAAAATGTCACATTGTATGCAGGATTCATTCATCTGCATCATCATAGTCCAATTCCATGTATTCTATACATAGTCTGTTCTACTGATAGGTTTGTAGACTTTCCATCACCAAGCAGAAAAACAATCCCAAAGAGAAAAGAGGACAGGTGACTACAGTGGAGGAACTGCCGATACGAATGGATAGGCTTCAATTTACACCAAAGGGTCACTCTGTAATGAAAGTATACAATCAGTGCTGGATTACCGAATGGGTATACATGGCACGTGCCCCCCAACCTCTGCTATATTTTACGTGAATTTACACTGATACAATTTTGTGCACTAGTATTTACTGATTTCTGGAAACAATGGGCAGATTTGCAAAATTCTCTTATGTGAACAAAACACGTCACGGAATTTTGCATTCATTGATGGCAGTTGTATTTCAGGTTTAGCAAAAGGGTGTCTAAGAGATACAATCCAAGTAGAAAGAAAAGAAAATGACCAGAAGATCTGTAACTGTATTTGAGCATTTGATCACTGATGTTCTGATGTAGGTACGTTTGACCACAGTTCCAAAAAACTGTTTTACGTGATTGAGGAAAAACTATAAATATACAAATGATAAATGAGTTATAATGCAACAGCTCCTCCTAGTGGGAGTTAGGTGCCCTATTTGTTAGGTTCCTTTCGAGAAACTGAAGTTCACCTTAAATAGAAAATTATGAAATAGATATTTGAAACAGACAGAACAAGGCAGATAATACACAGAGAAAATTTGATTAATCCCCAAACAGGGGAATAAGTCTGAGGTGGATTCATCAGGGTAAAACGTTGTGGAACGTTCAGATAAAAACATGGTATGTGGAACAAACATGCCTCTATGTATCTAATCAAATCCAAGTTTATTGGTCACATACACGTGTTTAGCAGATGTTATTGCAGGTATAGCGAAATGCTTGTGCTTCTAGTTCCGACAGTGCAGCAATATCAAACAAATAATATCTAAAAATGTCACAACAAATACCTAATACACATAAATCTAAGTAAAGGAATGGAATTAAGAATATATAAATATATGGACGAGCAATGTCAGAGCAGCATAGACTAAGATACAGTAGATAGTATAGAATACAGTATATAGGTATGAGATGAGTAATGCAAGATATGTAAACATTATTAAAGTGACATTATTAAAAGTGACTCGTGTTCCATTTATTAAAGTGGCCAATGATTTCAAGTCTGTGTATGTACGCAGCAGCCTCTCTGTGCTAGTGATGGCTATTTAACAGTCTGATGGCCTTGAGATAGAAGCTGTTTTTCAGTTTCTTTGTTCCAGTTTTGATGCAACTGTACTGACCTCGATGGTAAGTGAGGTGAACAGGCAGTGGCTCGGGTGGTTGTTGTCCTTGATGATCTTTTTTGCCTTCCTGTGACATTGGGTGCTGTAGGTAGTATAAGGAATCATGTCAGCTCTATTCATGACAGTTCTATCTGCAGCTTTCCACAACATTTGCCTGAATGTGGCCCAGACATCAATGTCCGTATGCTATCTTAACATTCGTTTTGAAGAAAAAATGGTTTGTTTTGAAGTGGAACTGATTGGACATAGCATGCTCTCTCTTTCCCAGGTTCGAGAGCCTGGAGCCTGAGATGAACAACCAGGCATCACGCGTCGCTGTTGTGAACCAGATCGCCAGGCAGCTGATGCACAATGGACACCCCAGTGAGAAGAACATCAAAGCCCAGCAAGATAAGCTCAACAACAGGCAAGTTGAGCCATTTACAGACAGACGTCACACTATCTCCTGTCATACAGATGCCGTAGCTTAATTTGATCATCCTGTTGTTGCAGGAAATGCAAACTTGTAGTGTATTTGAGGTTTAACATAGCTTCAAGGGGGCCTCCCGAGTGGTGCAGCGGTCTAAGGCACTGTGCCACTACAGCCTCAGGTTCGATCCCAGGCAGTGTCACAGCCGGCCGTGAACGGGAGCCCAATGGGCTGGCACCAATTGGCCCAACGTCGTCCGGGTTAGGGGACTTGGCTGGTGGGATTTCCTTGGCTCATCGTGCCGGCCCATTGAGCTCATCAAAAATCAAGGCTTCTAAAGTTTAACTTCCACTTAAAATGTTCAGACTTGATTTGCCCTAATTAAAAATGTATCAACCCCTACAAAAAATGTCCAGTAATTTTAATCCACATTTCCTGTTGCTGTAGGATTTTTTTTCTTGCTGTAGCAAACTGCTTCAAATTAAGATCCTACATATGTAGCTGATATGTCCCTCAGTTGGACGCGGATCAACTGTTTGTTCACCCTCACCCTGCCGCAATTGCTAATAACCCATCCGCAGTTGCCCGACTATATGTGATAAAGTGAAACTCTTGAGTCCCACACCTGACCCTAACCCACTAATATAGAACATTTAGATATGTTTCTACTTATAATTTCAAACATTTTGGTAGGCGATTTGTTTGTCAACTTGTCTAGAATTAGATACATGCAGCTTCTCTTCTGTCATTATATGTTGCCCTAGAAGACTAAATAAACCCTTGCTCACCAGAATGTCATAAATCAATGGAATGAATGCTTCAATGTAGTTGTGAACTTTTTTGAGTGATCTATGCTTCTATCACGGTGCAAAGACGTTTAGGGACCGGGGAGAAAATACAATAACTATAAAATAACGTAAAAGATTTTCTGTGCAAAATGTTCAAATGACGTCAGTTTGACCGGTTGTAAGGAAATATAAATCTATGAAAACAACCCAACATCTTTCTGATAACATTTCAATTTGGCTTGGGTGCATATTTGTGACTGAATGGCTCAAATTGGTCTTATGTAGCAAAATTTGAAATTGTTTTTTCTTATACATTGGATAAAAGTAAAGAATCAGTGCTATAAAATGGTATACTATACACTGGGATTTTTGCCCATCCTTCAAAGAAAAACTGCTCCGGCACATTCAAATTGGATGGGTTCCGCTGATGTACAGGAATTTTAAGTCATACCACAGATTCTCAATTGGATTGAGGTCTGGGCTTTGACATTTCCATGTTTCCCCTTAAACCACTCGAGTGTTGCTTTAGCAGTATGCTTAGGGCCATTGTCCTGCTGGAAGGTGAACCTCTGTCCCAGTCTCAAAACTCTGGAAGACTGAAACATGTTTCCCTCAAGAATTTCCCTGTATTTTGAGCCATCAATCATTCCTTCAATTCTGACCAGTTTCCCAGTCCCTGCCGATGAAAAACATCCCCAACATCCCCACCACCATGGAGATGGTGTTCTCGGGATGAGAGGTGTTGGGTTTGCGCCAGACATAGTGTTTTCCTTGATGGCCAAAAACCTCAATTTGAGTCTCATCTGCCAGAGTTCCTTCTTCCATATGTTTAGGGAGTCTCCCACATGCCTTTTGGCGAACACCAAAAGGCATGTGTTTGCCTATTTTTTTTCTTTAAGCAATGGCTTTTCTGGTCACTCTTCCGTAAAGCCCAGCTCTGTGGAATGTACGGCTTAAAGTGGTCCTATGGACAGATACTCCAATCTCCGCTGTAGAGCTTTGCAGTCCTTTCTGGGTTATCTTTGGTCTCTGTTGCCTCTCTGATTAATGCCCTCCTTGCCTGGTCTGTGAGTTTTGGTGGGTGGCAAGCTCTTGGCAGGTTTGTTGTGGTGCCATATTCTTTCAATTTTTTAATAATAGATTTAATGGTGCCCCATGGGATGTTCAAAGTTTCAGATATTTTTTTACAACCCAACCCTGATCTGTACTTACCCACAACTTTGTCCCTGTCACGTCCTGACCATAGAGAGCTTTTCTATGGTAGAGTAGGTCAGGGGGGTTAGTCTAGTTTATTATTTCTATGTGGGGTTCTAGTTTTGTTTTTCTATGTTGGTGATTTTGTATGATTCCCAAATAGAGGCAGCTGGTAATTTGTTGTCTCTAATTGGGGATCATACTTAGGTAGCTTTTTTCCACCTGTGTTTTGTGGGATATTGTTTATGTGTAGTTGCATGTTAGCACTCCATTGTCGTCACGTTTCGTTTAGTCTTTATTGTTTTGTTGTGTGGTTCACTTATTTCTTATAAAAGATGTGGAACCCAGATCACGCTGCACGTTGGTCCGAGTGTGCTTCCAACGATCGTGACAGTCCCTGACCTGTTTGGAGAGCTCCTTGATCTTCATGGTGCCACTTGCTTGGTGGTGCCCCTTTCTTAGTGGTGTTGCAGACTCTGTGGCCTTTCAGAACAGGTGTGCATGTATATTGAGATCATGTGACAGATCATGTGACACTTAGATTGCACACAGGTGGACTTTATCTAATTATGTGACTTCTGAAGGTAATTGGTTGCACCAGATCTTATTTAGGGGCTTCATAGCAAAGGGGGTGAATACATATACACACACCACTTTAAAAAAAAAATTTTTTAAACAAGTACATTTTTTAATTTTACTTCACTGATTTGGACTATTTTGTCCATTGCATTAAATCCAAATAAAAACACATTTAAATTACAGGTTGTAATGCTACAAAATAGGAAACACACTTTTACAAGGCACTGTAACTGATGCAAATGAAGAAACCAAAAGATGATTAGGTTATTATAATGTAGTTAAGCAGTTATGTGATTTTAACTATGCCTGACCTTTACTTTTCTCATGGTGAATTAATAATACCTATTGACTCAAAATTGTGTTATTATGTGTTGGATATGACTTTATCCTTTGAATTGAGCTGGACATTTTTTATTGGTTATCATCAAATTAATTGGCCAGTTCAGTCAATTTGACCCTTGGTCTGGCAACAACAGGGTTATGGTTGGTTTGATTCCCGTACGGGCCACAAATATTGAAATATGTGCCACTGTCCGTAAACTGGATCAAAGTGTCTGCTAAATTACCATATTTCTATTTATTAATTTGTTCCTCAGATGGAGCCAGTTCCGGGAACTGGCAGACCAGAAGAAGGAGTCTCTAATCTCGGCGCTGGGTGTGCAGAACTACCACCTGGACTGCAAAGAAACCAAGTCATGGATCCGCGAGAAGACGAAGGTCATCGAGTCCACCCAGGAGCTGGGCAACGACCTGACGGGTGTCATGGCCCTGCAGCGTAAACTCACTGGCATGGAGCGTGACCTGGCTGCCATCGAGGACAAGCTGGGCGACCTGCGTGGCGAGGCAGAGCGGCTGGCCGGCGAGCACCCGGACCAGGCCAAGGCCATCAAGGGCCGCCTGGCCGAGATCACTGCCGTGTGGGAGGAGATGAAGGCCACACTGCGTAATCGCGAGGAGTCCCTTGGTGAGGCCAGCAAGCTGCAGCAGTTCCTGCGCGAGCTGGATGACTTCCAGTCGTGGCTGTCACGCACACAGACAGCCGTCGCCTCGGAGGAGACGCCCAACACGCTGGCTGAGGCAGAGAAGCTGCTAGCACAGCACGAGGGCATCAAGAATGAGATCCGCAACTACGAGGAGGACTACCAGAAGATGCGCGACATGGGCGAGATGGTGACCCAGGGCCAGACCGATGCCCAGTACATGTTCCTGCGGCAGCGGCTACAGGCCCTGGACACGGGCTGGAATGAGCTGCACAAGATGTGGGAAAACCGGCAGAACCTGCTGTCCCAGTCCCACGCCTACCAACTGTTTCTCAGGGACACCACGCAGGCCGAGGCCTTCCTTAACAACCAGGTACGTTGATTGGTCAATACCCCTTAAACCAGGGTACTTAATTGTTCGATTCAATTGAGTTTCAATTCTATTCCAAGAGTAGAAAAATATTAGCCTAGAAATCCAAAGTGAATGGTTCCGTTTCACTATTATTTCATTTCACTGATTACACTCATTCAAAATTAGATTTTTGTTAACAGTTTATTTTAAAGTCCTATTTTAGCTGTTATTACCTAATTTTACTAGGCAGGGATGTGGTAACAATGTGTCATTTTTTGTGCCCAACTATAATCCACTCCCTCTTACCAAGGACATGCTGCTTTGCAAATCAAAAAAGTACATTTCAGAAAGTGTTCAATGTAGTTTAGATTGAATTCCAGCAGAGCTGGGTTCTATATTCTGTTTCAGTTCAGTCAATTCAAGAATTTCAGTATACTCCCTAACTGATTTGAAATGTAATTGACCCCGACCTGGATATCCAGTCTCAGTGGGGATTATTAAAAAACCCTGTGACTGACTCTCTCTTTTTATAACCCTAATCTTAGGAATACATGCTGGCCCATACAGAGATGGCCACTACGCTTGAGGGGGCCGAAGTAGCCATCAAGCAGCAGGAGGACTTCATGACCACAATGGATGCCAACGAAGAGAAGATAAACGGTGTGGTGGAGGCTGGCAGGCGGCTGGCGACTGATGGCAACATCAACGCCGACCGCATCCAGGAGAGAGTGGCGTCTATTGACGACAGGTTAGAAGCCTCTTCTGCTATATAGTTACAAATGACACTGGTGGACAGGTCATTTTTTGCGGTTACTCTGCTGCGCAGATTAGATCTCACACCTGTTGGAGTATTTAACGCCCCGGGAACCACATTAATATGATAAAGCAATCTCCTGGAAATGGGATACCTAGTCAGTTGCACAACTGAATGCATTAATCTAAAATGTGTTTTCCGTATTTAACCCAACCACTCTGAATCAGAGAGGTGCGGGGGGCTGCCTTAATCGACATCATCAGCGCCCAGGTTAATTGTCTTGCTCAAGGGCAGAGCAGCAGATTTCAGTTACTGGCTCAAAACGCTTAACCAGTAGACTACCTGCACAGCTTTACTGTGAAAAAGACTACAGAGAATACAACCAATGGTTAGACACATAAGACCACCCAGTTATTAGGTTTACAGCTACCACAAATGCCAGTACAACGCTTGATATTGATCTTTGCATTTACTTGGTATTGTGTATCGTGATGTAAAAAAAATATTTGCGACAAAGCTTTAACTTCCTGTCTGATGTCTTGAGATGCTGCTTCCATATATCAAGATAATGTTCCTTCCTCATGAAGCCATCTATTTTATGAAGTACACCAGTCCCTCCTGCAGCAAAGCACCCACACAACCTATCCCTCAACGTAACCAAGACTAAGGAGATGATTGTGGACTACAGGGAAAGGAGGACCGAGCATGCCCCCATTCTCATCAACGGGGATGTAGAGGAGCAGGTTGAGAGCTTCAAGTTCCTTGGTGTCCACATGTAGAGGTCCTGGATGGCAGGCAGTTTAGCCCCAGTGATGTACTGGGCCGTACGTCCTACCCTCTGTAGTTCCTTGAGGTCAGAGGCTGAGCAATTGTCGTACCGGGCAGTGATGCAACCATGTTGCAGCTGTAGAACCTTTTGAGGATCTCAGGACCCATGCCACATCTTTTTAGTTTCCTTAGGGGGAATAGGCTTCGTCGTGCCCTCTTCACAACTGTCTTGGTGTGTTTGGACCTTTCTAGTTTGTTGTTGATGTGGACACCAAGGAACTTGAAGCTCTCAACCTGCTCCTCTACAGCCCCGTTGATGAGATATCAATATCTTGATATATTGAAGCAGCATCTCAAGACATCAGACAGGAAGTTAAAGCTTCATCGCAAATGGGTCTTCCAAATAGACAATGACCCCAAGCATACTTCCAAAGTTGTGGCAAAATGGCTTAAGGACAACAAAGGCAATGTATTGGTGTGGCCATCACAAAGCCCTGACCTCAATCCTATAGAAAATGTGTGGGCGGAACTGAAAAAGCGTGTGCGAGCAAGGAGGCCTACAAACCTGACTCAGTTAAACCAGCTCTGTCAGGAGGAATGGGCTAAAATTCACCCAACTTATTGTGGGAAGCTTGTGGAAGGCTACCCAAATTGTTTTACCCAAGTTAAACAATTTTAAGGCAATGCTACCACATATTAATGGGGTGTATGTAAACTTATGACCCACTGGGAATGTGATGAAATAAATAAAACCTTAAGTAAATCACTCTCTACTATTATTCTGACATTTCATATTCTTAAAATAAAGTGGTAATCCTAACTGACCTAAAACCGGGAATTTTTTACTAGGATTAAATGTCAGGAATTGTGAAAAACTGAGTTTAAATGTATTTGACTAAGGTGTATGTAACCTTACGACTTCAACTGTATACAGTATATCACAAAAGTGAGTACACCCCTCACATTTTTGTAAATATTTGAGTATATCTTTTCATGTGACAACACTGAAGAAATTACACATTGCTACAATGTAAAGTAGTGAGTGTACAGCTTGTATAACAGTGTAAATTTGCTGTCCCCTCAAAATAACACAGCCATTAATGTCTAAACCGCTGGCAACAAAAGTGAGTACACCCCTAAGTGAAAATGTCCAAATTGGGCCCAAGTGTCAATATTTTGTGTGGTCACCATCATTTTCCACCACTGCCTTAACCCTCTTGGGCATGGAGTTCACCTGAGCTTCACAGGTTGCCACTGGAGTCCTCTTCCACTCCTCCATGACGACATCACAGAGCTGGTGGATGTTAGAGACCTTGCACCACAGATGCTCAATAGGGTTTAGGTCTGGAGACATGCTTGGCCAGTCCATCACCTTTACCCTCAGCTTCTTTAGCAAGGCAGTGGTCATCTTGGAGGTGTGTTTGGGGTTGTTATCATGTTGGAATACTGCCCTGCGGCCCAGTCTCCGAAGGGAGGGGATCATGCTCTGCTGATCCTTTATACTCCTCACCTGGTTGCCGCCACACACGCTTGACACCATCTGCACCAAATAAGTTTATCTTGGTCTCATCAGACCACAGGACATTGTTCCAGTAATCCATGTCCTTGGTCTGCCTGTCTTCAAAAAACTGTTTGCGGGCTTTCTTGTGCATCATCTTTAGAAGAGGCTTCCTTCTGGGACGACAGCCATGCAGACCAATTTGATGCAGTGTACGATGTATGGTCTGAGCACTGACAGGCTGACCCCCCACCCCTTCAACCTCTGCAGCAATGCTGGCAGCACTCATACGTCTATTTCCCAAAGACAACCTCTGGATGTGACGCTGAGCACGTGCACTCAATTTCTTTGGTCTACAATGGCGAGGCCTGTGCTAAGTGGAACCTGTCCAGTTAAACCGCTGTATGGTCTTGACACCCGTGCTGCAGCTCAGTTTCAGGGTCTTGGCAATCTTCTTATAGCCCAGGCCATCTTTATGTAGAGCAACAATTCTTTTTTTCAGATCCTCAGAGAGTTCTTTGCCATGAGGTGCCATGTTGAACTTCTAGTGACCAGTCAGTATGAGGGATTGTGAGAGCGATGCCACCAAATTTAACACATCTGCTCCCCATTCACACCTGAGACCTTGTAACACTCATGAGTCACATGATACCGGGGAGGGAAAATGGCTAATTGGGCCCAATTTGGACATTTTCACTTAGGGTTGTACTCACTTTTGTTGCCAGCAGTTTAGACATTAATCGCTGTGTGTTGTTATTTTGAGGGGACAGTAAATTTACACTGTTATACAAGCTGTACACTCACTACTTCACATTGTAGCAATGTGTCATTTCTTCAGTGTTGTCACATGAAAAAATATACTCAAATATTTACAAAAATGTGAGGGGTGGACTCACTTTTGTGATATACTGTATATGGTACACACAACTGGGAGCTTGTTTGTGGTAGTCACAATAAACATGGGATCTATTATCCATGATCAAATCTGTTTACCCAACATTTGCACAGCCATAAGAAGAACCGCAAGGCTGCTCTGGAGCTACTGATGAGGCTGAAGGATAACCGGGACCTTCAGAAGTTCCTACAGGATTCCCAGGAGGTCTGCTGCCCAACATGTCTTTCCCGGACCCAGATTAAGCCTACTCCTGAACTAAAAAGCACTTTCAATAGAGATTCTCCATTGAAAGTGCTTATTATTCCAGGAATATGCTTAATCTGGACGTGAAAAATCGTTCATACAGTCTAACATTGGTATAAGTCCCGATACTATGAATGCATACATTGCCACGCTATGTATTAAATATAAAACAGTGCATGTAAGTATAGTGACAGACTGCTTTCACAGTCTAAGGCAGTCAAATACAATGACCTACCTACCTCTGTGTGTGTGTGTGCAGCTGTCCCTGTGGATCAATGAGAAGATGCTCACGGCCCAGGACATGTCGTACGACGAGGCCAGGAACCTCCACAGCAAATGGCTCAAGCATCAGGCCTTCATGGCCGAGCTTCAGTCCAACAAGGAGTGGCTGGACAAAATTGAGAAGGTTAGCAAAACCAAAATAAGATTCACTCTATCTTGATGATTTTGCATTGGGTATTAGATGAATGAACACAAGTTAATAACAAGTGCCTCCAATTACATTTTTATTTTTTTATTTTACCTTTATTTTACTAGGCAAGTCAGTTAAGAACAAATTCTTATTTTCAATGACGGCCTAGGAACAGTGGGTTAACTACCTGTTCAGGGGCAGAATGACAGATCTGTACCTTGTCAGCTCGGGGAATCGAACTTGCAAACTTTCGGTTACTAGTCCAACGCTCTAACCACTAGGCTACCCTAGTAGCACATTAGCGTGATCAGTTATCTAGACTTTTAAGTAGTCTTAAGTGTATGATGTCATTAAAATTACATTTATTTTAAGAATAAAATACATATTTCATGAGTCCTTCTTTTGAGGGCCTAGTTTTAGCCTTATACAGCGGCCTGAAACTCATAGTTTACAGGCCACATCAGACCTGCAAGCCACATTATGCTGGCTTGCAAAGTGATGTGTAACTCCTATTGGAGTGGGTATATCCAACATTTAGAATTTTATTCACATGCAACCTGCATTCAGAATGACTTCCAGGGTTGGGAAGACTAAGGTATGAGACTACCTTAAACATCTAGAATTGAACAAAAATTTCAGTAACTGGTACAATAAGTCCAAGTAACAGATTTGAATAGTTTAGAAAATGTATGTTATTTATTTCTGAGTAGCATACGTTTAATTAATCAATGTACATGCAAAAAAATTGATATTGAAACAAACGATTTAAAAAATCGACCTGCAGTAGAGCATGCAACTCTGGTTATTAACACCAACAGTGGGGTAATTTTACACCACTGAGTGTTAATTTAACTCTTTACAGTGTCAACACTAAAAATGAAAATAGATAGCTTGTACAGTGCCTTGCGAAAGTATTCGGCCCCCTTGAACTTTGCAACCTTTTGCCACATTTCAGGTTTCAAACATAAAGATATAAAAATGTATTTTTTTGTGAAGAATCAACAACAAGTGGGACACAATGATGAAGTGGAAAGACATTTATTGGATATTTCAAACTTTTTTAACAAATCAAAAACTGAAAAATTGGGTGTGCAAAATTATTTAGCCCCCTTAAGTTAATACTTTGTAGTGCCACCTTTTGCTTCGATTACAGCTGTAAGTCGCTTGGAGTATGTCTCTATCAGTTTTGCACATCGAGTGACATTTTTTCACATTCCTCCTTGCAAATAAATGTCGTTCCACTTCATGATTGTGTCCCACTTGTTGTTGATTCTTCACAAAAAAGTACAGTTTTATATCTTTATGTTTGAAGCCTGAAATGTGGCAAAAGGTCGCAAAGTTCAAGGGGGCCGAATACTTTCTCAAGGCACTGTATAGCGAAAATAGCTTGTTAATGAGAGAGGTCAAAGGAGAATGGCCAGAATCGTGCAAGCTAACAGTTGGGGCACAAACAGACAAATAAAGGAGCAGTACAACAGTGGTGTGCAGAACGGCATCTCGGAACTCACAACTCGTTGATCCTTGTCACGGATGGGCTATTGCAGCAGACGACCACACCGGGTTCCACTCCTATCAGCTAAAAACAAGACAAAGTGGCTCCAGTGGGCACGAGATGACCAACACTGGACAATTGAGGAGTGGAAGAACATCACTTGGAATATGACAGAGAGTTCAGTTCGCTTGAGTGGCCTGCGCAGTCCCCAGACCCCAACCCAATAGAGTACCTTTGGGATGAGACGGAACGGGCTGTTCGCAGCATGAATGTACCGCCGTCCAATCTGCAGCAACTGCGTGATGTCGGCATGGACCAACATCCCTGTGGAATGTTTCCGACACCTTATTGAATGCCCCGAAGAATTCAGGCTGTTCAGGAGGCAAAGGGGGGTCCAACCCGGTACTAGACGGGTGTACCTAATAAACTGTCTATTGAGTGTATGTACCCACTATAGCTCCCCAACTGATTATGACTACCCTATACTCACTAACTGCCATATTATACCCACTGCAAAACTCAGGGGGTTACCCCACCATAACTAACTGACTGTACCTGCCCGCCGCACTAAATGTGTTTCACGGCCATAAAATGTGTTTCAACAACTGCAGAAACACAAAGATTATCCATAATCTTGACCTTTTCTATTTTATACTGTGTATTTTGTTACTGTAAGGCATGGCAGCACCACATCAGTAGGTCAAATTCCTGGTACTTGTAAAAGTACTTGGGAAATAAAGGTGATTCTAAGTCTTTCCTTTCCAGGATGGGATGCAGCTGGTGTTGGAGAAGCCTGAGACAGAGTCGGTGGTCAAGGAGAAGCTCTCAGCCCTCCAGAAGATGTGGGAAGTGTTGGAGTCTACCACCCAGACCAAAGCCCAGTGCCTGTTTGACGCCAACAAGACCGAGCTGTTCACACAGAGCTGTGCTGACTTGAACAAGTGGCTGGGTGGCCTGGAGGGACAGATTCAATCTGATGACTATGGCAAAGACCTGACCAGTGTCAATATCCTGCTCAAAAAGCAGCAGGTACTGTACATGGTGGAGCATGCGTTGTTGTAATCAAATTAATAAATCATGTTGGCGTTAATAAAATAATAATGCAACATATTAATACTAATAATAATTTAAATAAGTTGGCTTTAATTGGTTTTTAGCAATAAAAAATGTATGGCATCAATTGGTCTGATCTGAAAATCTTGGATAAGAAACCATGGATGTTGCCTTAGTGGCCTGGGCCCCGCCAGGAACATCATCTAGGGGAAACAGTGTTCAAAATGTTCTCCTCCCTCTCCCTGGTGGCCCCTAGATATTGGAGAACCAGGTGGAGGTCCGTCAGAGGGAGGTGGTGGAGCTGCAGAGCCAGGCACTGGTCCTCGGCCAGGAAGGGAATGTCACAGAGGAGGTGGATTGCCAGAGACAGATGGTGGAGCACAAGTTCAAAGAGCTGCTCGACCCGCTGAGGAAGAGAAAGAACTTCCTGGTGGCCTCCCGTGAGATCCACCAGTTCAACCGCGATGTGGAGGATGAGATAGTGAGTTGATAGTTGATTGAGCTGCCTCCTGGGGGTGTACTGTGTGTTTGTTTGTTTTTGTTTTTTTGTTTTCCCGATAGTAAAACAAGGAAAATTCAGACAAGTGGAGACCTTTTGGTTTTCAGGGGAAATGTAAAGAGAGCCTGTGACACAACTTTGGGACGTTAACAAGGCGACACTCCATCTTAACTAGTCCACATTTACTGGATTGGTTGAACGGTACAGAAGGGAATCTCCCTCAACATTTTTATTTGTTCTCGTCAAGACCCGTATGTAGGGCATCTAGTTTAAGGCATTTATTTTAGGTTAAGGTTAGGTTAGGGAAAATAGGATTTTGAATGGGAATCAATTGTTTGGTCTCCACAAGGATAGTAAAAACAAACGTTTGTGTGTGCTCGTACATGCACATGTTCTACTGAGGCTTTATTTGTTCTGGTATTTTCATTCAATGCACTTAATTATCTATTTGGCTCGTCCATTTTAGCTTTGGGTCGAAGAGAGGATGCGAATTGCAACCTCCACAGAGCATGGTCACAACCTACAGACCGTTCAACTGCTTATCAAGAAAAATCAGGTATGTGTATTTTTATCATGTACTGAACATGTCTGTCACGCCCTGAACATAGAGCTTTTTTTAATTCTCTATTTTGGTTAGGTTGGTGTCACTAGGGTGGGTAATCTAGGTTGTTCATTTCTATGTTGGCCTGGTAATAGGTTCGCAATCAGAGGCAGCTGTTTATTGTTGTCTCTGATTGGGGATAATATTTAGGCAGCCATTTCCCCACTGTGTTTTGGTGGGATCTTGTTTATGTGTAGTTGCCTGTGAACACTTCATTGACCTCACATTTAGTTTGTTCTTTATTGTTTTGTGCGTTTCACTTCAATAAATATGTGGAACCCATATCACGCTGCACTTTGGTCTGAATGTTATTACGACGATCGTGACAATGTCACTTTACAAGGAAGTCACACTTAGGCCCAAAATAAGCACCATTCTATTGTTGTGAATACGTTTATGCACTTATTTATAAGCAAAATTATAATTGTTAGTGTCAGTGTTTAGGGCTGTGTTGTTCATGAAATTTTGTCAGTCAGTGATTGTCAAGCAAATAACTGCTGTTCTCACTGGTAATTGCCTGATAATTAGCATAAACACGTTTAGCATCTCCTGGCTTCCAGGCATATCCTACAAGCCACTAATGCAGACCTTTTGGAACATCTACATTTTAAAAAGTCTAATAAATCCATTTAATATAAATCCATGATGTATTTTAGACATGTCTAAAGAAACATGATATAAAGAAAATGTAGTCTATTTCAGAAGAACAGAATAGTATACTCTCAGTTGTCCTTATGTTAGGCCCTGATATGGCTATGCCATATGGCTGTGGGCTACACTAGTTAATTTAGCAGACAAGATTTACTTAAAATTCCGTGACATTATTTTACAGTATGAGGAATACAATTGAAAAAGTAGCAGTTGTGCCCTTGGGCTGAATATAATAGGCGATTTATAATTCCATTCTCCCAGCTGCCGTGCTCTGTAGCACCTCTCACTCGCATGGGTCTCTCAGATGTAGCCAATGCTCATCACGTGATTGGGTCTTTCTCAGGCAAGAAGTAGGCTACAAGTGAATGAAGACAGACACATCGGTCACACAACTGCGAATTCCGAGGCGCATTTTGAATATGTCCACATTTAGCCTGCTTTTTGTCAGCCAACAAGATGAGTAGGCTTAACGAATAGCAAAAGCATAAGCCTATGTCAATCTACTATCCCCCATAGTACAAAAGTTGACTTATTCTATTGGTCAACTTGTCCTTCTGTGCAATAAAGAAATATTCCAAACATACTCTGGGTGAGTTGTGGGATGCGATAGATCCCAACCTAATACATCCACTCGCATCAACAAAACTTTTAAAAGCCTGCCTAGATCTGTTATCCTATTCCTACCAAGATATTTAAACAAATATATTGAATGATATCATACATAGCAAAGAGTATCACTGTCTTATTGAGTTTTAATTGAGATATAGGGTAGATAGATTGGTGTCTTCTCCAGGGGGTGTACAGTACAGAAATATGGCTCCTGCCCTTTGAGCCGTTCAGGCATAGCTTACTTGAAGTGTATCTACTGTATTGTGCTCTTGGTTTTGTGTATCTAGTATTTTAATGTATTGCTGACATTACAAAATTAATTTCCATGGAAATGTGCAATAAAAGTATTGTGTCCCCTTCTCAGACCTTGCAGAAGGAGATCCAGGGACACCAGCCCCGCTTCGACGACATTTTCGAGCGGAGCGAGAGCCTGCTGATGGAGGACAGCCTTGCCGTGGAGGCCATCCGCCAGCACCTGGCCGACCTGCAACAGCTGTGGGGTCTGATGATTGAGGAGACAGAGAAGCGTCATGCCCGACTGGAGCAGTCCCACAATGCCCAGAAGTACTACTTTGATGCCGCCGAGGCAGAGGCCTGGATGAGCGAGCAGGAGTTGTACATGATGTCTGAGGAGAAAGCCAAGGTACCAGGGTGTTATTGACAGTGTTCTGGTGCTGTACAAATAATATTTTTGCCATGGGTGTGCCCTATTGTGAGGAATATTGTGTGTGTGTGTGTTGATAATGTTGCTACTAACTTAGAATTCCCAAAGCGCTAAAAACAAGTGTATTTCCCTCTTAGGATGAGCAGAGCTCTGTAGCCATGCTGAAGAAGCACCAGATTGTGGAACAATCGGTGGAGGACTACGCTGAGACAGTCCATCAGCTCTCCAAGACCAGCAGAGGCCTGACAGCTGCAGGACATACAGAGAGGTCAGTGAGAGAGCCCAGAGTGAAGCCATTGAATTAGAATGTCACTTATTATTGCCACCCGTCAAGGAACGTTGACTTGAATTTGAATGTCCGATCTAGAAAAAGTATTTCTATGAGTGTAGCATTCAGTAGACCAGAGTGTGGTGTGTATGCATATTTTTGTTTCATCTGAACCCTAACAGACCTGATTTCACTAATGATAGCCTTGATTACAGACCATGACTAGTTTATTAGTTTGATCAGGGGTGTTAGTATTGGGCTGGAACAAGAATATGTTTTTTTTGCAAAAACAAAAAAGATTACTCTTGTTAAACCCATCCACTGATCATTGAAGTCTTGATTTCTGTTTGTGTGGGCAGTGAAAGGATAGGCATGCGTCAGTCTCAGGTGGACAAGCTCTATGCCGGCATGAAGGACCTGTCTGAGGAGAGGCGGGGCAAACTGGATGAGAGGTTCCGCCTGTTCCAGCTCAACCGCGAGGTTGACGACTTGGAGCAGTGGATTGCCGAGCGGGAGGTGGTGGCCGGATCTCATGAGCTGGGACAGGACTACGAGCATGTCACTGTAAGCTACGTCACCTGACTTCAAACCCTACCCTTTCACTCCTGGTGCTGTCAGGGAGGAAAACACAGTCTGTATTCCAGACCATCTGCAAAGCAGCACATTGCACAATGTATGATTGTATTAAAGTACCAATAATTGAATGCTGCATTGCAGTTGGGTATCATATTGATATGGTTGACACTAATCCAGGTGTTGTGTGCTTTGGTGTGTGACTGCTTTGCAAACAGTCTGTAACACGGCCATAGACTGATTTCAGTACTGCCCATTTGATACCACCATTACTTTTTAGTAGGGAAGACAGGGCAGTACAATGTATATTTGTGTTAAAGGTCCTCATTCTCCTCCTCTCCATCCATCTATCCATCCACAGATGCTCCAGGAGCGCTTCCGGGAGTTTTCCCGTGACACAGGCCACATCGGCCAGGAGCGTGTGGATGCCGTCAACCGCTTGTCCGACAAGCTGATTAATGCGGGTCACGCAGATGCCGCCACGGTGGCTGAGTGGAAGGACGGTCTCAACGAGGCCTGGGCTGACCTGCTGGAGCTCATCGACACGCGCACGCAGATCCTGTCCGCCTCTTACGAGCTACACAAGTTCTACCACGACGCCAAGGAGATCCTGGGCCGCATCCTGGACAAACACAAGAAGCTTCCCGAGGAGGTGGGACGTGACCAGAACACGGTGGAGACACTGCAGCGGATGCACACCACCTTCGAGCACGACATCCAGGCCCTGGGAACACAGGTAGATGTAGCTAATATCTCCCTGTAGCTCACTTCACCAGATCACTGCACTGCGGAAAATGAAATCTCATGTTATTATTAGTGGTGGGCACCAATATCGATCATTCAATGTAATATTGATATTGATAACCTACACTATTATGCAAAAGAGGAAACATGACTGTTCTTGCAGACACAAAACCCTCTCACAGGCTCTCAACTTAGCATACAGTGCATTCGGAAAGTATTCAGACTCATTGACTTTTTTCACATTTGTTACGTTTCAGCCTTATTCAAAAATGGATGAAATAGTTTTTTTCCATCATCAATCTACACACAATGCCCCGTAATGACAAAGCAAAAACAGGTTTTTAGAAAATAGAAATATGACATTTATATAAGTATTCAGACCCTTTGCTGAAGCATCTTTGGCAGCGATTACAGCCTCGAGTCTTCTTGGGTATGACGCTGCAGGCTAGGCACACCTGTATTTAGGGGGTTTCTCCAATTCTTCTCTGCAAATCCTCTCAAGCTGTCAGGTTGGACGGGGAGCATTACTGCACAGCTATTTTCAGGTCTCTCCAGAGATGTTTGATCGGGTTCAAGTCCGGGCTCTGGCTGGACCACTCAAAGGACATTCAGAGACTTGTCCCGAAGCCCCTCCTGTGTTGTCTTAGTTGTGTGCTTAGGGTTATTGTCCTGTTGGAAGGTGAACCTTCGCCCAGTCTGAGGTCCTGAAATCTCTGGAACAGGTTGTCATTAAGGATCGCTCTGTACTTTGCTCCATTCAGCGTTCCCTTGATCCTGACTAGTCTCCCAGTCCCTGCCACTGAAAAACATCCCCACAGCATGATGCTGCCACCACCATGCTTCACTGTAGGGATGGTGCCTGGTTTCCTCCAGACGTGACACTTGGCTTTCAGGCAAAAGAGTTCAATCTTATTTTCATCAGATCAGAGAATATTGTTTCTCATGGTCTGGGAGTCTTTAGGTGCCTTTTGGCAAACTCCAAATGGGCTGTCATGTTCCTTTTACTGAGGAGTGACTTCCATCTGGCCACTCTACCCTAAAGGCGTGATTGGTGGAGTGCTGCAGAGATGGTTGTCCTTCTGGAAGCTCTCCCATCTCCATAGAGAAACTCTGGAGCTCTGTCAGAGTGACCATCGAGTTCTTGGTCACCTCCCTGACCAAGGCTCTTCTCCCCCGATTGCTCAGTTTGTCCGGGCGACCAGCTCTAGGAAGAATTTTGGTGGTTATAAACTTCTTCCATTTAAGAATGATGGAGGCCACTGTGTACAATGCTACAGACATTTTTTGGTACCTTTCCCCAGATCTGTGCCTCGACACAATCCTGTCTTGGAGCTCTAAGAAAAATTTGTTTGATCTCGTGGCTTGGTTTTTGCTCTGACATGCACTGTCAACTGTGGGACCCTATAAAGACAGTTGTGTGCCTTTCCAAATCATGTCCCATCAATTGAATTTACCACAGGTGGATTCCAATCAAGTTATAAAAACATTTCAAGGATGATCAATGGAAACAGGGTGCACTTGAGCTCAATTCTGAGTCTCATAGCAAAGGGTCTGAATACTTATGTAAATAAGTGTTTCTGCTTTTTGTTTTTAATACATTTGCAAGCATTTCTAGAAACCTGTTTTTGCTTTGTCATTATCAGGTATTGTGTGTAGATTGATTAGGTAAATGTATTGAATCAATTTTAGAATAAGGCTGTAACGAAATTTGGGAAAAGTCAAGGGGTCTGAATTAGAGGTCTACCGATTAATCGGAATGGCCGATTAATTAGGGCCGATTTCAAGTTTTCATTACAATCGAAAATCTGTATTTTTGGGCTCCGCCGATTTGCAGATTTTTAAAATAAATTACATATATATATATTTTTTATACCTTTTTTAAACTAGGCAAGTCAGTTAGTCAGTGGGTTAACTGCCTCGTTCAGGGGCAGAATGACATATTTTCACCTTGTCAGCTTGGGGGATCCAATCTTGCAACCTTACAGATAACTAGTAACTTGGTCGCAATAATGACCTGCCTCTCTCTTGTTGCACTCCACAAGGAGACTGCCTGTTACGCGAATGCAGTAAGGCCAAGGTAAGTTGCTAGCTAGCATTAAACTTATCTTATAAAAAACAATCAATCATAATCACTAGTTAACTACACATGGTTGATAATATTACTAGATATTATCTAGCGTGTCCTGCGTTGCATATAATCTGACTGAGCATTGGTAGGCAGAAGCAGGCGCGTAAACATTCATTCAAACAGCACTTTTGTGCGTTTTGCCAGCAGCTCTTCGTTGTGTGTCAAGCATTGCGCTGTTTATGACTTCAAGCCTATCAACTCCCGAGATGAGGCTTGTGTAACCGAAGTGAAATGGCTAGCTAGTTAGCGCGCGCTAATAGCGTTTCAAACTTCACTCGCTCTGAGCCTTGGGGTGGTTGTTTCCCTTGCTCTGCATGGGTAAAGTTGTTTCGATGGTGGATGTTGTCGTTGTATACCAGCCCAGGGAGGAGCGAGGAGAGGGATGGAAGCTATACTGTTACACTGGCAATACTGAAGTGCCTATAAGAACATCCAATAGTCAAAGGTTAATGAAATATAAATGGTATAGAGGGAAATAGTTCTATAATTCCTACAATAACTACAACTTAACTTCTTACCTGGGAATATTGAAGACTCATGTTAATAAAAGAAACCACCAGCTTTCATATGTTCTCATGTTCTGAGCAACGAACTGAACGTTAGCTTTCTTACATAGCACATATTGCACTTTTACTTTCTTCTCCAACACATTGTTTTTGCATTATTTAAACCAAATTGAACATGTTTCATTATTTACTTGGATAAATTGATTTTATTGATGTATTATATTAAGTAAAAATAAGTGTTCATTCAGTATTTTTGTAATTGTCATTATTACAAATAAAACATTTTTTAAATCGGACCATTAATCGGGATCGGCTTTTTTGGGCCTCCAAGTATCGGTATCAGCGTTGAAAAATCATAATCGGTCGACCTCTAGTCTGAATACTTTCAGAATGCGCTGTACTTAACTGCCTGCTGATGGGCTTCAGATTGTATTCAAACTGGCCCCCAGATGGCAATCCCAATAGGCAATAAGAAAGCAGTTGTCTGAGCTTCACAACGCCATGGAAATGAACAGAAAATTAAACCATCGCACAATGTTATTCATAAAACCGCTATGATATCGGTATCGGTTATTACATTTTTTTACCAATATCAATATAGATTTTCCATATCGGTGCACATCACTAGTAATTATTAACCTGTTAATTACATATAGCCTGTCATTTCATGTAAATACCAGGCAGCAAAAGGTAGTATAATTGTAGAATAAAATTCATTGAAGCGACTTGTGCTTGGACCTTCAGGTGAGGCAGCTGCAGGAGGATGCCGTCCGCCTCCAGTCAGCCTACGCCGGTGACAAGGCAGACGACATCCAGCGGAGGGAGAGTGAGGTGCTGGAGGCCTGGAATACCCTGCTGGAGTCCTGCGATGTCCGCAGAGGCCACCTCCTGGACACGGGTGACAAATTTCACTTCCTCAGCATGGTGCGCGATCTCATGCTGTGGATGGAGGATGTCATCCGTCTCATCGAAGCTCAGGAGAATCCAAGGTAAATTATTATTGTACTTAGCTAGGTGGGTGTCAGTTCCATTTCAATTCAGTCAATTCAGGAGGTAAACTGAAATTCCTATTCCAATCTTAGGTTTGTATACTGATATCCTGGTGTGTGTGTGTGTGTGTGTGTGTGTACGCCTGTCTGTGTGTGTGTGTGCGCCTGTATGTGCATATTTTTCTTTCTCTGCACAGGGACGTGTCCTCTGTGGAGTTGTTGATGAACAACCACCAGGGTATCAAGGCTGAGATCGATGCCCGTAATGACAGCTTCACCGCCTGCATTGAGTTGGGCAAGTCTCTGCTAGCCAGAAAGCACTATGCATCAGAGGAGGTACGTTCCATTGCCAAACCAATGCTATGCTACTGCAGGGCAGCCCATGAGCCATTTGAGGACCACTGCTCTTTCTCAATTAAATGGTCCATTTGGGTAAATTAATTTGACAGCCCTATGTTACTGGGTCGTTTCACCACTTTGGTGCCTTTTGAGATGTGTTACTTGGTGAAAATAAACTTTTGATTTCACCTCATTTTAACATTCTGTCATAAAGAGAACTTGTTCAACTTAATAAAAAAACATGTTTTTACATCTCAAGAGGTTAAAATGAAAAAAAAAAAACTACAACAGTAAGTGTCTATTAACTGCCAAATAAAGTAACAGTGTTGACCAGAACAGGGTTGACTATTTCGTCTTAAATCAGCCATAAATCCCTTGTGACGGGGGAAATCGAAGCTTGTTATATGGAACAGGGAGGTGCAATTGAATGCAAGTTTCATAAAAAAATATTTAACATGGTTGACATGTTATGGTTGACCCACTCAGATTCCCACCACAAAACACCAGAAAATGCCCCAAAAAGAGTAGATCCATGTCACCTGCTTTTTACAGTATGATTTAGATGTTCAATGTTTCTTTTGATTTGTATTTTTTTAAGGAATAGTTTTGCCATATTAAAACGAGAGTTCAGTTCACATAACAGGGCTGACCTTCAAATGAGGGACAGGTTGTTGTTGTGTTTTACCTTTAAAAGGAATCACTAATCATATTAAATAAATAATTATCTTCAGAAATGGCTTTGCCAATAAAACAAATAACTGGGGATTTACAATGATGGTGAAAACCTGGAGAAATGTTGGGGTGAAGTGGGTTCCTGGAAGACACGGAGGGTGCAATGAGGGACGTCAAAGTTTTTGAATCTTCGCACTTTAGCATGTCTTTATTGATATAAAAATCGTATTTATTAAAGGGCACCATTTCTTAAAATATCAAAGGCACTCATTTTTTGGAATGACCATACTGCATCGTAGCTTCTTCAGGTTTTAGTGTATTGCATTGTTTGTATGTGGTGATACCCAATGTTAAAATATAATAATGTGCTGCTTTGTCCTCTGTTTAGATCAAATATAAATTACTACAGCTGATGGACAAGAGGAAAGACATGATTGACAAGTGGGAGGACCGACGGGAGTGGTTAAGACTGAGTAAGGATTATTGTTCATACTTTCCCACATGCTATTGGATGGAATCTTGTCACTAGTTGGGCATATCCCGCCCTATTGGGCATCATTGCATGGAATCTATGTATAAAATACCGGGGAATTTAATGCGGGGAAACTTAAATCAGTTTTACCTCATTTCTATCAGCATGTTAAAAGTGCAACCAGAGGGTAAAAAATTCTAGACCACCTTTACTCCACACACATTTACAAAGCTCTCCCTTGCCCTCCATTTGACAAATCTGACCATAATGCTGTCCTCCTGATTCCTGCTTACAAGCAAAAATTAAAGCAGAAAGCACCAGTGGCTAGGTCTATAAAAAAGTCAGATGAAGCAGATGTTTTCCCTGTTGACTTTCTTCTCTTTGCTCTGCATGGTCTAGTTTTGGAAGTTCACCAGTTTGGGAGGGATGCAGGGGTGGCAGAGGCGTGGCTGCTGGGACAGGAACCATACCTGTTTGGCCTGGAGTTGGGGCAGAGCGTGGACGAAGTGGAGAAACTGATCAAGAGGCACGAGGCTTTTGAGAAGTCGGCCGCTACTTGGGAGGAGCGCTTCTCAGCACTGGAGAGGTTGACTACGGTGTGTTTTGACAGTTTGCAATTTTTCTGTGACGTGTCATGAATGTTTATGATAAAATGATTCTTAGACATTAGCCTTACTCATTGACAGTTACTTTTTCAGTTCTATTCCAGTGGGTATTTGTAATGTTCATAAAACATTGTTTAGTGAACAGCTATCTTGTGCTAGTCAATTATTTAAGTTCACATACTAACATTGACACCTAGTGTTAACTGCATGTCATTACAGTATTTACCCAATATTTCATGAAAAATTTGATAGTAATAATATAATATAAGTTCAAAGAATTCAACATAATTGGTAATAATTGATACAATGTTTTGCATGTTCCAATGAATTCCAAAGAAACTACAATGTGATCATTAGGTAATTAAATTAGCTACCATTTTTCACGTCTTTAAGTCCCAGGTAAATAGCCAACTTCAAAATTGAAGTGTGACCCATCACTCTTTGAAGGTGGCATTTCCAAATTTACTCAGATAAAGGTGGTAAAATGAGACTGAGGTTCCGTTGTGTCTTGTTCTTCCAGTTGGAGTTATTGGAAGTGAGAAGACAGCAAGAGGAAGAAGAGAGAATGCGAAAACCCCCTTCACCGGAGCCTTTACCGGCGCAGGACTCACCACGGCAGAGGTAAGTGTAGCGGTTAGGGCTGTTGCTTATCTTGTTTATTGTTTATCTTTACAACAGGAGTATTGATTAACAGGCTGGCATGAAAATGAACAAAGGGAAAAGTGTCCTCCGTTCGTTATTTAAGTGCATAGATGACTTGTATTTTTTTCCCGCTGCCCCTGTTTTGAGACAGGTGCATGATAATGGTAATTTCTATATTTAATAAAAATCACACACATATTATTTAGGACAGTTGAAGTCGGAAGTTTACATACACATTAGCCAAATATATTTAAACTCAGTTTTTCACAATTCCTGACATTTTAATCCTAGTAGAAATTCCCTGTCTTAGGTCAGATAGGATCACCACTTTATTTTAAGAATGTGAAATGTCAGAATAATAGAAGAGAGAATTCAGCTTTTAGTTATTTCATCACATTCCCAGTGGGTCAGAAGTTAACCTACACTCAATTAGCATTTGGTAGCATTGCCTTTAAATTGTTTAATTTGGGTCAAACGCTTTGGGTAGCCTTCCACAAGCTTCCCACAATAAGTTGGGTGAATTTTGTCCCATTCCCCCTGACAGAGCTGGTGTTACTGAGGTTTGTAGGCCTCCTTGCTCTCACACGCTTTTTCAGTTCTGCCCACAACTTCTCAAAAGGATTGAGGTCAGGGCTTTGTGATGGCCACTCCAATACCTTGATTTTGTTGTCCTTAACACTTTTTCAGGCTAGGGTCTATTTTTCTCCACTTCCTGTCTGACTGACGTGCACAAAGTAAACTGCCTGTTACTCAGGCCCAGAAGCCAGGATATGCATATAATTGGTACCAGTAGATATAAAACACTTTGAATTTTGTAGAAATGTTATAATAATGTATGAGACTATAACACAATAAATATGGGAGGAGAAAATCCAAAGAAAAACCAGGATATTATAATAATTTTTTTAGCGAGCTCATGCTCTTACAATGGAAAGTATATGGGCATATCCAAATTCAGCTCCCAGATTGCAATTACTATGGCTTCCACTAGATGTCAACTGTCTTTGTTCAAGGTTTCAGGTTTGTTTCTTCCCAAACAAGGAAGAAGTACGAGTTTTAGTACTGGGACTCAGAGTTGGAAATCAGTCTGTGCGTGCACGACGAAGAGGACGCGCATCTGCTAATATCTTTTTCCTATTGAACAGCTGGTACCATTTGGATTGCAAATCAGAGGAAGATTTAATATGTAATCGCTATTTGTGATTTTATGAAGCCTGTGCCGGTGGAACAAGATGTTGATGTGGGGCGCCATCCTCAATCACATGGCATGCTTTCGCTGTAAAGCCTATTGTAAATCTGACAGTACAGTTAGATTACAAGAACTTGTATGACACTGGTATGTACCTAAATATCCATAATTCTTATGATTATTTAATTGAATTGCGCGCCCTCCAATTTCACCGGAAGTTGTCGACAGGTGTCCCGCTAGCGGGACAGCCCTATTTTGCCACAACTTTGGAAGTATGCTTGGGGTCATTGTCCATTTGGAAGACGCATTTGAGACCAAGCTTTAATTTCCAAACTGATTGTTGCTTCAATATATCCACATCATTTTCCTCCGTCATGATGCCATCTATTTTGTGAAGTGCACCAGTACCTCCTGCAGCAAAGCACCCCCACAACATGATGCTGCCACCCCCGTGCTTCACAGTTAAGATGGTGTTCTTCGGGTTTGCAAGCCTCCCTCTTTTCCCCTCAAACATAACGATGGTCATTATGATCAAACAGTTCTATTTTTGTTTCATAGACCAGAGGACATTTCTTCAAAAAGTACAATCTTTGTCCCCATGTGCAGTTGCAAACTGTACTCTGGCTTTTTTTATGGTGGTTTTGGATATGTTGATATAGGACTTGTTTTACTGTGGATATAAATACTTTTGTACCTGTTTCCTCCAGCATCTTCACAAGGTCCTTTGCTGTTGAGTTGTACATTTCGCACCCAAGTACGTTCATCTCTAGGAGCCAGAACGCGTCTCCTCCTGAGCGGTATGACGGCTGCGTGGTCCCATGGTGTTTATACTTGCATACTATTGTTTGTACAGATGAACATGGTACCTTCAGGCATTTGGAAATTGCTTCCAAGGATGAACCAGACTTGTGGAGGTCTACAATTTATTTGTCTGAGGTCTTGGCTGATTTCTTTTGATTTTTCACGTGATGTAAAGCAAAGAGGCACTGAGTTTGAAGGTAGGCCTGGAAATACATCCACAGGTACACCTCCAATTTGTTATATTTTTATTTCACCTTTATTTAACCAGGTAGGCTAGTTGAGAAAAAGTTCTCATTTACAACTGCGACATGGCCAAGATAAAGCAAAGCAGTTCGACATATACAACAACACAGAGTTACACATGGAATAAACAAACATACAGTCAATAATACAGTAGGGAAAAAAATAAGTGTATATATACAGTGTGTGCAAGGGAGGTAAGGCAATAAAATAGGCCATAGTGGCGAGGTAATTACAATATAGCAATTAAAACACTGGCGTGGTAGATGTGCAGAAGATGAATGTGCAAGTAGAGATACTGGGGTGCAAAGGAGCTAAATAAATAAATACAGTATGGGGATCAGGTAGTTGGATGGGCTATTTACAGATGGGCTATGTACAGGTGAAATGATCTGTGAGCTGCTCTGACAGCTGGTGCTTGAAGTTAGTGAGGGAGATATGAGTCTCCAGCTTCAGCGATTTTTGCAGTTCGTTCCAGTCATTGGCAGCACAACTGGAAGGAAAGGCGGCCAAAGGAGGAATTGGCTTTGGGGGTGACCAGTGAAATATACCTGCTGGAGCATGTGCTGCTATGGTGACCAGTGAATTGAGATAAGGCGTAGCTTTACCTAGCAAAGACTTGTAGATGACCTGGAGCCAGTGGGTTTGGCGACGAGTATGAAGCGAGGGCCAGCCAACGAGAGCATACAGGTCGCAGTGGTGGGTAGCATATGGGGCTTTGGTGACAAAACGGATGGCACTGTGATAGACTGCATCCAATTTGTTGAGTAGAGTGTTGGAGGCTATTTTGAAAATGACATCGTCGAAGTCGAGGATCGGTAGGATAGTCAGAGGAAGATTTAATATGCAGTTTACTTTGTGCACGTCAGTCAGACAGGAAGTGGAGAAAAATAGACCCTAGCCTGAAAAAGTATGTTTGGCAGCATGAGTGAAGGATGCTTTGTTGCTAAATAGGAAGCCGATTCTAGATTTAATTTTGGATTGGAGATGCTTAATGTGGCTCTGGAAAGAGAGTTTACAGTCTAATCAGACCCCTAGGTATTTGTTGTTGTCCACATATTCTAGGTCAGAACCGTCCAGAGTAGTGATGCTGGATGGGCGGGCAGGTGCTGGCAGCGATCAGTTGAAGAGCATGCATTTAGTTTTACTAGCATTTAAGAGCAGTTGGAGGCCACGGATGGAGAGTTGTATGGCATTGAAGCTCGTCTGGAGGTTAGTCAGCACAGTGTCCAAAGAAGGGACAGAGGTATACAGAATGGTATCAGCTGCGTAGAGGTGGATCAGAGAATCACCAGCAGCAAGAGCGACATCATTGATGTATACAGAGAAGAGAGTCGGCCCAAGATTTGAATTGACAATTGACTCAAATGATGTCAATTAGCCTAACGGAAGCTTCTAAAGCCATGACATAATTTTCTGGAATTTTCCGAGTTGTTTAAAGGCACAGTCAACTTAGTGTATGTAAACTTCTGATCCCGTGGAATTGTGATACAGTGAATTATAAGTGAAATAATCTGTAAACAATTGTTGCAACAATGACTTGTGTCCTGCGCAAAGTAGATGTCCTAACCGACTTTCCAAAACTATACTTAACACAAAATTTGTGGAGTGATTGAAAAACAAGTTTAAATGACTCCAACCTAAGTGTATGTAAACTTCTGACTTCAACTGTATATGTAAAGATATGATTCAATTAAGAATAGTCTGATGGGTGACAATATTAGCCTGTCACTTGTGAATGATATATTATCACTTGTGAATCATGCCCAGCATAAGAAACTGCATTTTTTTTTCTAATCGTAGTCACACACCTTATGTAGCCTAGCCCATATGCCTATATGTTTTGATAAGGTTAGTATCACAATTAAAGTGGCCAAATAACTTCTTAAAATGAAACACGTTAATCCGCTTTACAAGGCGTTAAGCCTAACTGGCATGCATAAACACCGCGTGAGTTTCAAGTTTGGGGTAGATAATTTCACCATAAAAATGCACCTTTTTAATAATGTATTTTTTATAATGGTGTTTTCCCGCTAATGGAACATTCGCGCTTATAGCCTACTGCCATGTGTACATTGCTGTGCTTATAATGTGAAGAAATAGCCTAATAGTTTATTAACATTTTAAGCTAAATGTTCTGATCTGTTGAGTCAGCCAAATTGCGTAAAACAATGTTTTGATGCTAGTGGTTGTATTAATTTGCAATCTATTGCATCCCACAACTGTCCCAGACTATATTTGGAATATTTATTTCTCGCACAGAATAGAATATGTCGACTTTTGTACTATGCGGAGAGTAGATTGACAAAGGCTAGTGCTTTTGCTGCTCGTTAGGCCTACTCATCTTGTTGGCTAATGAAAAGTAAATGTGGACAGTTCTTCCAATATCTTCAATTATGCACCTCAGAATTGGATCAGGATGCGTCCCCGATGTGTCTGTCTTCACTTGTAGCCTGTGAGAAAGACCTGATCATGTGATGGAGAGCCATGTGAGTGATAGGTGTTTAGGAGCGTGCAGCACTCCGGGAGATGGGCACAACGCGGCACTCAGGGAGATGGGCGGCACTCAGGGAGATGGGCACAACGCAGCACGCAGGGAGAAGGGCACAATGCAGCACTCAGGGAGAAGGGCACAACACAGCACTCCGGCCACTGGCCACAAAAGGCATGGATTTTTTTAGAGTGTATTACGGCCACAAATGGGATGCCACAGTGATTTCGAGGCATTATCAAGTGCTTGTCAAATTGTGAATGAAAGACTAATGAAGTGTTTACAGCCTGTGCAAAAAAAAACAAAGCAGAGCTCATGCTACTGTTTTCAAATCATCATTGGAGTCGCATCATGCAGCCTTACAATGTATTAAACATCAAAACATATAGCCCAACGTTTCTAGAACAACTAAAGTTACATTAATAACTCTAAATGAAGCATATAGGAGTACCTATTTCTTTGCTAATCACTCAATACAGAATAGCCAAATGTGCGCACTCCCTCAAATCGTTTTGGAAATAATTCAATTTTATTCAGCTTTGTTCAATTGTGGTCTTCATACTATAACATAATATACAATGATGTCACAGAATTCTCAACCAATCTTGTCTGTTAAATGAACTAGTGTAGCCCACAGCCATTTGGCATAGCCAGATCAGGACCTAACATAAGGACATATCAGAGTATGTTATTCTGTTCTTCTGAAATAGACTACATTTTCTTCGTATCAAGCTTCTTTAGACCTGTCTACAATAAATAATGGATTTATTGTGAAGGTGTAGGCTATATTACATGGATTTATTATACTTTTTAAAATGTAGATGTTCTGAAGGTCTGCATTGTTAGCTTGTAGGCTATGTGTGAAACCCAGGAGATGAATGGTAAATTACCATGAGACCAGTTATTTCCTTGACAATCACTGGCTGACGAAATGTTGTAACTGCCACCGCCCTAGTAGCGGTGTTGGTAAAGAAAAAGACAAGGGTGTGTTTCCCAAAGCCATCATAGCTAATGTAGTATGTTACTTATCTCAAAGACCCAGACTCATTCCACTCCCAGACTCATTCCAATCGTAGAATAACAAAGTGCTTCCTTTTACGTATTTCAGTGTTTCCCAAACTCTGTCATGGGGACCCCAGGGGGTTAACGTTTAGGTTTTTGCACTAGCACCACACAGTTGATTGAAATAATAAACTCGTCATTAAGATTAGATTATTTGAATAATCTTTGTAGTGCTAGGGCAAAGAACCAACATGTGCACTCATCAAACAATTGTGACTCCTTCAAGTAAATTAAGTTAGCGATGAAAATCACCACAGGCAAGTTGTTCGGTAGCTCATGGACACTTACTCATCTTCATTGACTCGCTTCCTGATTATCCCTTTCTACTTTATATTCTCCACAGTGGAGTAGAGAACGGACTGCAGAACGGACTGCCCTCAGACCAGGATTCTCCACAGGTAAGTCACTGCTCCAAAGTTTACCACCAAAAATATGCCAGCTTTTAGGGTCAATAGACTGACTAGGGCCTTACTTCTCAGAGCATTACATTGTTAAATCTCACCAAAGGTGCATTGTTTGCATCTGAGGTGTTTCCCAGAAAACATAATTGCATTAAAGCTGAAGAATGAATATTAATATATTGAAATATTTTATGTATGAAATATAAATTTAAATTATTTTGGTCTGAAGGCCCATCCATGCCTCTTCAAATTATAATAATAATTAATGTTGGTGCATGACCTCACTGGTGTCAAGGCCACCTCTTATGTAGGTTAAGCTGCATTTTGTCCTGCGCTACCCTGTCATTCCAGTACTTCTTCAATCACAACGACAAACTAAGACCAAAGTATATGTAGAACAATGAAGCAGCAATTCCTGCTTGTGCATGCCTGTCACATATTTCTAATGCCTTCTAATTTCTAAATAATGTGGAAATTTAGCAAGTTGAGTTGACTAAACTGCTTGGAGTAACCTTGGATTGTAAAACTGTCATTGTCAAAACATATTGATACAACAGTAGCTAAGATGGGGAGAAGTCTGTCCATAGTAAAGCGCTGCTGTTCAACCTTCTTAACAGCACTATCAACAAGGCAGATCCTACTGGCCCTAGTTTTGTCGCACCTGGACTACTGTTCAGTTGTGTGGTCAGGTGCCACAAACCGGGACTTAGCAATTAGCTCAAAACAGGGCAGCAGAGATTGCTTGTCAATCTCTCCTGGCTCAAAGTGGAGGAGGGATTGACTTCATCATTACTTGTATTTATAAGAGGTATTGACATGTTGAATGCACCGAGCTGTCTGTTTTGAACTACTGGCGCACAGCTCGGACACCCATGCATACCCCACAAGGCATGCCACAAGAGGTCTCTTCAGTCCCCAAGTCCAGAACAGACTATTCGAGGTGCACAGTACTAAATAGAGCCATGACTACATGGAACTCTATTCCACATCAAGTAACTGATGCAAGCAGTAAAATTTTATTTAAGAAACATGATAATACACCTTATGGAACTGCGGGGACTGTGAAGCAACACAAACATGTACAGAGACACATGCATACACATGATAACATACACACTATACACACACACGTACACATCAATTTTGTATTGTAGATATGTGGTCGTGGTGGAGTAGGGGCCTGAGGGCAGACAGTGTGTTGTGAAATCTGTGAATGTATTGTAATGTTTTTAAAATTGTACAACTGCCTTCATTTTGCTGGACCCCAGGAAGAGATAATGGGGATCCATAATAAATACAAATACAGATCATTGGTATGGTGATACAGTGCAGACCAGGGTTAAAATACTATTTAGGGTAATTTAATTACTTTTAAAGACATTCCAAAGTAAATATGTATAATTTTAAATTGTATTTTTAAGACAAGTAGTTGATTGGAATGTATTAGGAAATACACTTGGTATGTATTTGTAAGTCGCTCTGGATAAGAGCGTCTGCTAAATGACTTAAATGTAAATGTAAAATGTATGTATTTTAAAACTCAAATATACTTCCATGCATGTAACCCAGGAATTTTATTACATTTCAGGAGAAGACCCAGATGCAGACAGTGTCAAAGTAACAAATGTTTATTACTAGTACATGGGGCAAGCAAAACGACAGGTCAAGGGCAGGCAGAGGTCAGTAATCCAGATCAGAGTCCATAAAGTACAGAACGGCAGGCAGTCTCGAGGTCGGGGCAGGCAGAGGTCAATAATCCAGGGTGGTGTGACAAGGTACAGAATGGCAGTCAGGGTCAGGGCAGGCAGAATGGTCAAAACCGGGGAAACTAGCAAACATGAACTAGAAAAAGACACGAGCAAGAGGAAAAACACTGGTAGGCTTGACAAACAAAACAAACTGGCAACATACAAACACAGGTATAAGTACACTGGGGAAGATGGGCGACACCTGGAGGGGGGGTGGAGACAAGAACAGAGACATGTGAAACAGACCAAGGTGTAACAGTACCCCCCACCCCCTCCAGGGGCGCTACCTGGCGTCCTACCTGGGCGCATACCTGGTTGACTCAATCACAACATTCTTTGTCCAAATACAATTCAGAAACCAAAAGAGCTATTAGCGTTGCATACTCTAGTTTTAAGGCATGATTGGGGAAATGATTGGGCTCTCTCTCGCTCACACACACAGAATGGCTTGGATAGAGTTGAGATCATGAATGGAGTGGCGGAGCAGAACTCAAAGGACCCGAGCCCCATTCCCTCACCCACAGCCAACCGGCGGGGCAAGGGCAGCCTGTCCTCCACGTTGCTGACCCAGAACCACGATTCGCCTGTGGCTCAGGTGGAGGGCTTCCTGCATCGCAAGCATGAATGGGAGGGACACAACAAGAAGGCCTCAAGCAGGTATGGTGAACTGGATCAAAAGAGAATCCAAATAGCATTGTTTGGAAGAAGTAATTTAATTGTACAGTTTATTTTTATGTAAATAGATTATTTTAATGAAGGTAACTTGTGTTGTACAATACATCTCGGGCTCACAACGACTTTTTTCCCAGGCTCACAAGGTCTCTTTTTCAGATCATGGCATAACGTGTACTGCGTTATCAACAATCAGGAAATGGGCTTCTACAAAGACAACAAGGGTGCTGGTCAAGGCATCCCCTACCATAATGCGATTCCGATCAGTCTAATTGGGGCTGTGTGTGATGTGGCCATGAACTACAAAAAAAAGAAGCATGTCTTCAAACTCAGGTAAACAATTTGAGTGGTGTTCATGTTTCTTCTCGTGGAATCACCCCAGAAGTGGATCCTCTCAGTTGTACTTCTTTACGCTATCTGCTTCAGTCTAAATCGGATTTCTTAATGTTCTAATTCATTTTGTTAGAACCAGTTCAGTTTAATGACTGGCATTTCAGAATGTTTTTCTTGCAAATGTTGCTATCCGAATCTCTTTTGAATCTGAAATACACTGCTCAGAAAAATAAAGGGAACACTTAAACACCACAATGTAACTCCAGGTCAATCACACTTCTGTGAAATCAAACTGTCCACTTAGGAAGCAACACTGATTGACAATAAATTTCACATGCTGTTGTGCAAATGGAATAGACAACAGGTGGAAATTATAGGCAATTGGCAAGACACCCCCAATAAAGGAGTGGTTCTGCAGGTGGTGACCACAGACCACTTCTCAGTTCCTATGCTTCTTGGCTGATGTTTTGGTCACTTTTGAATGCTGGCGGTGCTTTCACTCTAGTGGTAGCATGAGACGGAGTCTACAACCCACACAAGTAGCTCAGGTAGTGCAGCTCATC
>NC_088215.1:4241660-4324160 GCF_036934945.1 Oncorhynchus masou masou | reverse complement strand
AACTCATGCTCTGGAATGTGGTCTCATTAGGTTTTATCACCCAAAAAATCAGTGTTATCTCCTAGAGGCCCATCTCAGTAGAACACACAGACACAATAGTTCTAAGAACCCTCTATTCTGTTGCATAAAACAACCATTTGATGCAATAAAAGTATTATAACATAATCTTGCAATTTTGCAGTGTGTCCACTGAAAGTTGACTAGTAAACAACAACTGGGACCTAAAAGACAAGCACCACGAGACCTACTAAATCTGCCAAAGAAGAGGAAAACAAAAGAAAAACCCACCCCAAACTTAAAGACAGGAAGTAAAACAAAACGATAGCGCAACTAAAGTTGTTGACTCTCCACATCTATCAAGACAACTGGAGCACTGGGTCAGACACTCTTAAATAGCACCTGGGGAGCACAGGTAAAACAACTTCCCAGCAACGAGATGGACAAGCCAGCACAGGCGTAACACATACTGACTAACAAGGTGACACCAATCAGTGCGCCCTACGTGCTAACGAGCTATACATGCTAAAATCCAAACCTCAAAATATAAATGGAAAAACCAAAGACGAACACCTTAAGAGATTTAAGAGAATGTTTACCACCAACAGAAAACAACTTTTATTTCACATTATAATCAACTATAATGATTCACCAAAATAACATGGTGACTACTGGCTGTCAACAGTTAAAAACAAGAAATAAACAAAAAAATTCCCCACTAGCTTTTAGAACTTTCGTCCTCATCTCCAAAACGGAAAAACGTGCAGCCAAAATAAGATCCATGTCAACTCACTGGCTAAACACAAAACTTTTTGACTGCCCAACCTTCAGAACATCAGAAACTAAGTTGTCCTGACCATGGACACAAGCACCAAAAATGCTGTTGTTTTATCACTGATATCGATTGGAGGGGAAAATCAGGTTGTATGTGCTGTTGAAAAGAACACAACTAAAAACAGACATGGAAATGGGAGACATATTTTACCTCACTGGTTAGGGGACAACCTGCAGAAGACAATCAGCTACATTTGGGAGTGATGCATTTAAATGTAGGGGTCACTAAACAAAGGAAAGCAACACTTATTTGTCATCACTCATCGATATAATCATTCGTGCGAGAGGGAGATTAGGTTGCACGTCCTGTTAAAACTAACAGCTCAAAAACCACACGGAATCTGGGAATAATGTGTATATCCCTGGTTAGAGGACAATTTGTAGAAAACAGCTAGCTCCATTTTGAAGTGTTGCATTTTGATTCAAGTGGTTCACCTACATGGTAAGTGTAACAACTCCTTTTTTGTTAAATCACATAAATAGCATTTCAATTCAGAGCCTGGATTTTCCCCAAGGCTAATATCCATATCATGCTGAAATCAATTGAACAGGGGACAAACGTTTAGGGTTCTACAATTTTAAAAACATTCTACATTGTGACATCATTTCATTGATATCACAAAATAACTATCATGATACAACTCCTTCATGTATTTTCTGATGTTTGATCAGAGATCTTTTATTATCAGAATCTCTTGTCACACTGATCACAGCTACAAGCTTTCTCTCCTGTGTGTGTTCTCTGGTGCACTGTCAGCTCTCCAGGGTGATCAAATCACTTCCAACATTGATCACAGCTGTAAGTTCTCTTTCCTGTGTGTGTTCTCTGGTGTGATACCAGATGGCCAGATCGGCCAAAACTCTTCCCACATTGATCACAGCTATAAGGTTTCTCTCCTGTGTGTATTCTCTGGTGCACTGTCAGCTCTCCAGATCCAAAAAAACTCTTCCCACATTGACCACAGCTATAAGGTTTCTCTCCTGTATGTGTTCTCTGGTGTAGAGTCAGATTGCCAGATGTTGTAAAACTCTTCCCACATTGATCACAGCTATAAGGTTTCTCTCCAGTGTGTGTTCTCTGGTGTAGAGTCAAAGAGCCAGATGTTGTACATCTCTTTCCACATTGATCACAGTTAAAAGGTTTCTCTCCTGTGTGAGTTCTCTGGTGCACTGTCAGCTCTCCAGATCTGCCAAAACTCTTCCCACATTGATCACAACTATAAGATTTCTTGCCTGTGTGTATTCTCTGGTGTTGCATCAGATGGCAAGATTGACCAAAACTCTTCCCACATTGCCCACATCTATAAGGTTTCTCTCCTGTGTGTGTTCTCTGGTGTTGAGTCAGAGTGCTAGATGCAGCAAAACTCTTCCCACATTGACCACAGCTATACGATTTCTCTCCTGTGTGTGTTCTCTGGTGCACTGTCAGCTCTCCAGATCTACCAAAACTCTTCCCACATTGAACACAGATATGAGGTTTCTCTCCTGTGTGTGTTCTCTGGTGTCGTGTCAGATGGCAAGATTGGCCAAAACTCTTCCCACATTGACCACAGCCATGAGGTTTCTCTCCTGTGTGTGTTCTCTGGTGTCGTGTCAGAAGGCAAGATTGACCAAAACTCTTCCCACATTGATCACAGCTAAAATATTTCTCTCCTGTGTGTGTTCTCTGATGAATTTTAATGCCTGACGAGGTGAATCTCTTCCCACAGTCACAGCAGCAGTGAGTTCTCTTTCCTGTGGATCTCTGCAGGTGTTTGAGGTGTTCTGACCTGGAGTGACTCTTCTCTGAGTGACTCTTCTCTGCCTCTTCAGCATCATGAGGTTGTTGAGGCTCCCCGGAGGATCCACGATAGTCACGTATCTCTCCTGTGTGAACAACAAAGTCAGAGAGATGATTAAAGGCCCACAACAGCGGTAATCCACTGTAAAAGGTGATGCCAACAGCGTAGCCATGATGTTGTACAACAAATGACGTCTGTAATGAATATTCAAATGATTTGACAATTGTCTTAAAATGAGCAACAAGTCATATTTTGTCTTGTTTTCACATTAGTAGTAACATCGATGATTGTAGGCTAGAAATAAGTTATTCATGTTGTTGAAACCCTAAGTAGTGTGCCAGACAACTTTTGGTCTCTTTATGTGTTTGCTAAAATTGCAGCACGAGGGCAATTTGATTGTAGAAACTCCTCTCTGCTAATGAGGAAATCGATAGTTATGGATGAAGTAGATCTTCCTGGAGCAAAAATGGTGGGCAAGATTTTAGTTTTTTACAATGTAATCTGAATGTGAATGGGGGTAAAACTCCAGTACACGTGGCCAGGCTTTAGGCATTGTTTCAGGCTTCTATTCTGAAAAATGTGAGACATACACCACTATAAGTCAGTGGATATTGGAAAATTACCAGACCTGTTCAGTGAGCGTGGCTAGGATATGCATATAATTGGTAGATTTGGATAGAAAACACTTTAAAATAATGTCTGTAAGTATAACAGATCTCATATGGCAGGTGAAAACCTGAGAAAAATCCATCCAGGAAGTGGGATTTCTGAAGTTTGTAGTTTTCAATTGAATGTCTACACAGTATCCGATGGCTGTGGGGTCAGATAGCACTTCCTATGGCTTCCACTAGATGTCAACAGTCTTTAGAAATTGTTTCAGGCTTGTATTGTGAAACATGAGAGAATAAGACCACTTAGATTAAGTGGTCTATCTGATGGCCCAGAGTTGTTTATTGCGCGTGGCCGAGAGCACGGCGTGTGTTATTTTTCCTTTCTATTGACAACGCTATTGTCCGGTTGAAATATTATTGCATATTTATGCTAAAAAGGATTGATTATAGACATCGTTTTTTATTTTTTTTATTTTACCTTTATTTTACTAGGCAAGTCAGTTAAGAACAAATTCTTATTTTCAATGACGGCCTAGGAACAGTGGGTTTATTGCCTGTTCAGGGACAGATTTGTACCTTTTCAGCTCGGGGATTCGAACTTGCAACCTTTCGGTTACTAGCCCAACGCTCTAACCACTAAGCTACCCTGCCGCCCCGTTTGACATGTTTCTAAGAACTTTACCTATATTATTTGGACTTTTCATCTGACTGTTGTGTGCGCCCTGGAGCTAGTTGATAACTGAACAAAACGCGCAAACCAAATGGAGGTTTTTGGACATAAAGAACTTTATCGAACAAAACAAACATTTATTGTGTAACTAGGAGTCCTGTGAGTGCAACCATATGAAGATCATTAAAGGTAAGTGATTAATTTTATCGCTAATTCTGACTTTTGTTGACTCATCCACTTGGCTGGTAAATGTATGTAATGTTTTGCTAGCCAGAGCACTATACTCAGAAAATCGCATGGTATGCTTTCGCCGGAGATCCTTTTTGAAATCTGACACGGCCTATGTATAACACTTGTATCTTTCGTGCTGTGCAATTTCATTGGATGTTGGCCATGTGGGACGCTTGCTACCCCAGAGAGGTTAACACAGTGTCCAAAGAAGGGCCAGATGTATACAGAATGGTGTCGTCTGCGTAGAGGTGGATTAAGGAATCACCCGCAGCAAGAGCGACATCGTTGATATATACAGAGAAAAGAGTTGGCCCGAGAATTGAACGCTGTGGTACCCCCATAGAGACTGCCGGAGGTCCGGACAACAGGCCAGGTCGATGAAGACGGCTGCACAGTACTGTCTTTTATCAATGGCGGTTATGATATCGTTTAGTACCTTGAGCGTGGCTGAGGTGCGCCCATGACCAGCTCGAAAACCAGATTGCACAGGGGAGAAGGTACAATAGGATTTGAAATGGTCAGTTATCTGTTTATTAGGGTAGGGGGCAGTATTTTGACATCCGGATGAAAAGTAAACTCCCTGTTACTCAGGCCCAGAAGCTAGGATGCTAGGATATGCATATAAAATACTAACGTTTCCAAAACTGTTAAAATAATGTCTGTGAGTATAACAGAACTCATATAGCAGGCAAAAATCTGAGAAAAATCCAATCAAGAAGTGTGAAATCTGAGGTTTGTAGTTTTTTAAGTGATTGCCTATCCAATATGCTGTGTCTGTGGGGTCAGATCCAGTAGATGTCAACAGTCTTTAGAAAGTTGTTTGAGGCTTCTATTGTGAAAAATGAGAGAATAAGAGCTCTCAAAGCAAATGGCTGGCTGGAAGGAAATAGTTGGGTAACACGCATGGCCGTGAAGCGTGACGGTAGTTCTTTTTCCTCTGTAATGAAAACGGTATTGATTGTAAACATCGTTTGACATGTTTCTACGAACTGTAATGGAACTTTTTTGACTTTTCGTCTGGATTTGAGAGCGCGCGTTGTGCCTTTGGAATACTGAATATAACGCGCCATTTTCAACTGAGGTTTTTGGACATAAAGAGGGACTTTATTAAACAAAACTAACATTTATTGTGTAACATGAAGTCCTGGGAGTGCCATCTGATGAAGATCCTCAAATGTTAGTGATTAATTTAATTGCTATTTCTGACTATTGTGAGCCCTCTCCTTCGATGGAAAATGGCTGTTGACAAGGTGCTGACCTAACATAATCGTATGGTGTGCTATCGCCTTAAAGCCTTTTTGAAATCGGACACAGTGGTTGGATTGGCAAGAACTTTATCTTTAAAATGGTGTATAATTTTAATTATGGGATTTTTGTTGTTTTGAATTTGGCGCCCTGCAATTTCACTGGCTGTTGGCCAGGTGGGACGCTAGCATCCCACATACACAAGAGAGGTTAACTTGGCTTTCGAAGACTTTAGAAAGGCAGGACAGGATGGATATAGGTCTTTAACAGTTTGGGTCTAGAGTGTCAACCCCTTAGAAGAGGGGGATGACCACGGAAGCTTTCCAATCTTTAGGAATCTCAGACGACACAAAAGAGAGGTTGAACAGACTAGTAATAGGGGTTGCAACAATGGCGGCGGATATTTCTAGAAAGAGAGGGTCCAGATTGTCTAGCCCAGCTAATTTTTACAGGTCCAGGTTTTACAGCTCTTTCAGAACATCAGCTATCTGGATTTGTGTGAAGGAGAAGCCGGGGAGGCTTGGGCAAGTAGCTGCAGGTGGTGCAGAGCTGTTGGCCAGGGTTGGGGTTGCCAGGAAGAAAGCATGGCCAGCCGTAGAGAAAAGCTTATTGAAATTCTCAATTATCGTGGATTTATCGGTGGCTACAGTGTTTCCAAGCCTCAGTGCAGTGGGCAGCTGGGTGGAGGTGCTTTTATTCTCCATGGACTTTACAGTGTCCCAAAACGTTTTGGAGTTTGAGCTACAGGATGCAAATTTCTGTTTGAAAAAGCTAGCCTTTGCTTTCCTAACTGACTGTGTGTATTGGTTCCCGACTTCTCTGAAAAAGTGCATATCGCGGGGACTATTCGATGCTAGTGCAGTACGCCACAGGATGTTTTTGTGCTGGTCGAGGGCAGTCAGATCTGGAGTGAACCAAGGACAGTATATTTTCTTAGTTCTAGATTTTTTGAAAGGGACATGCTTATTTAAGATGGTGAGGAAATGACATTTAAAGAACAACCAGGTATCCTCGACTGATGGGATGAGGTCAATATTCTTCCAGGATACCCGGGCCAGGTCAATTAAAAAGGCCTGCTCGCAGAAGTGTTTTATGGAGAATTTGACAGTGATGAGGGGTGGTCGCTTGACTGCAAACCCATAACAGATGCAGGCAATGAGGCAGTGATTGCTGAGATCCTGATTGAAAACAGCAGAGGTATATTTGGAGGGCAAGTTTGTCTGGATATTAGGGTTGTACATGATGGGTTCCTTGATAATCTGTGTGAGATTGAGGGCATCTAGTTTGGATTGTAGGACGGCCAGGGTGTTAACCTCTCTCCGCACGGAACCCGGTAGGGGGATGAAATTCAACAACATAAGGTGATCGCTACATAAATAGTCATATTAAACATTCATGAAAATACAAGTGTCTCACTCATTTTACCTTTATTTAACCAGGCAAATCAGTTAAGAACACATTCTTATTTTCAATGACGGCCTGGAAACAGTGAGTTAACTGCCTGTTCAGGGGCAGAACGACAGATTTGTACCTTGTCAGCTCGGGGTTTTGAACTCACAACCTTCCACAACCTTCTGGACCTTTAGTCCAACGCTCTAACCACTAGGCTACCCTGCAGTCTACCTTTGACGATCTTCCTCTGTTTGCAATCCCAGTGCTCATTGTTACACAATGATTGGTCTTTTGTTTGATAAAATCATTTTTTATAGCCTAACACGAAACATTTTGTGAACCGCTTGTGTCATGAATTCCGTCTCATTCCATTTGACGACACATTCGAGGTAAATACACACACAAAACGTGACTTTTCCAGTCATGTTTGGTTTCATAGCAATCAACCAAACCTGATGGGTCATTTCGCGGGATGTATTGACTGAAAGAAACCGATTTGAAGACAACTAATGACATCATTGTGCACCAATGATTTGCCTGCTGTTTCGTTGATTGACTGTATTTTAACCGAATGACCACTGATCGTCTTGAAATCTAGCTGGGAGGATAGCCAATGAGCTGAGGTAAACGGCAATATGTAATGTTTATGTGTTGGAAGACCAACCCATGTAGTAAACTCCGGCGTAAAGAGGTTAATTCATTGACGATTCATACCGGAAGGAGCAACGCATGTTGCGCACAGCATTGTTTTGGTAAAGCGCATATTCAGCTGTTTATATATCAATCAGTATTGCGACTAAGTCAGGAAAAGCTAAATCTAAGTCTAGATATACAGATGTACACACAATTTTAGGATAAATTGATCGAGGACGATTCATTTAGCGATTCCCAAATGGAGAAATATTTTTGAACGGAGAGGACATCGTTTTGGACTGGTAAGTTCTTCTCATGCTAATGTCATTGTTTGAAATTAATAATATAAAATATTATTTGTGAAATGAAATAGCCTATTTGAGGCTGTTGAGGGGAGGGCAGGCCCACAACAATGGCCAAAGTGAAATGGAGACAGTAGATCCAGCTGGTCTGTTGTAATATAATAAAGACAGTAGATCTAGCTGAAAGTGTGGAGTGCGGAGTGTGCTAAAGCAGTGAGTAAAACAAACTTAGGGAGGAGGCTTCTGATGTTAACATACATGAAACCAAGGCTTTTACGGTTACAGAAGTCAACAAATGAGAGCGCCCGGGGACACCCAGGGCCTGGGTTAACCTCTACATCACCCGAGGAACAGAGGAGTAGGATGAGGGTACAGCTAAAGGATATCAGAACTGGTCGTCTAGTGCGTTGGGAACAGAGAATAAAAGGAGCAGATTTCTAGGCATGGTAGGATAGATTCAAGGCATAATGTACAGACAGGGTTATGGTAGGGTGCGGGTACAGTGGAGGTAAACCTAGGCATTGAGTGATGATAGAGGTTGCATCTCTGGAGGCACCAGTTATGCTAGGTGAGGTCACCGCATGTGTAGGAGGTGGGACAAAAGAGCTCTCTGAACCATGTTGATTGGGACTAGGGGCTCCGCAGTAAAATAAAACAATGATAACTACCCTAAACAGTATACAAGGCATATTGACATTAGAGAGAGACAAAGTGAGGCATAAAGCAATCACAGGTGTTGATTGGGAGAGCTAGCTAAGACAACAACAACAGGTAAAATGGCGATGAATGGGCAGAGAGGGTCAGTTAACTTCACACAGGGCCTGAGTTTGAGGCTGGGACCAACAGATAAACAACAGCAGGCATCAGCTATGTAGCCAAGTGATCATAGGGCCCTGTGAACAGCACTAAGCAGTTGAAGTCGGAAGTTTACATACACCTTAGCCAAATACACAATTCCTGTCTTAGGTCAGTTAGGATTGAGGTCAGGGCTTTGTGATGGCCACTCCAATACCTTGACTTTGTTGTCCAACCTGTTAGAGATAGGGGGCAGTATTTTAACTTTGGATGAATTGCATGCCCATAATGAACTGCATCAAAATCTGTCCTAAATTGCTAATATATGCATATTATTATTACTATTGGATAGAAAACACTCTGAAGTTTCTAAAACCGTTTGAATTATGTCTGTGAGTATAACAGAACTCACAGGGCAGGCAATCTTCCAAACAAGTTTTGAAATCCTGAAAATTGGGGTAACTTTGACGTCATCGCCCCCTCCCTTCCCAACAAGTTATGGATCTGGAAACACTTCCTACGTCTTCCACTAGATGTCCTCATTCAGTAGAAAGTGTAATGGAGCATTTGCTGTGAACTTGGACCTAATGGGAGGGAAAATAGTCGGTGTAGCAAGAGAATGCCATTTTGTTGTGGCGCATTTTTCTTTGAGTGCTACGGCTGTTCCTATCAGCCCCAGATGAAAACGAATGATCCGGTTGGAATGTTATTGGATATATATGATTATAACATCCTATAGATTGATTCTGCACTTAGTTTGACCAGTTTTTTCGACCTGCAATATGTCTTTTTGAAGTTTTCATGCAAGTTATGTTCTGTTATAATCTCTACCCGGCACAGCCAGAAGAGGACTGGCCACCCCACATAGCCTGGTTCCTCTCTAGGTTTCTTCCTAGGTTTTGACCTTTCTAGGGAGTTTTTCCTAACCACCGTGCTTCTACACCTGCATTGCTTGATGTTTGGGGTTTTAGGCTGGGTTTCTGTACAGCACTTTGAAATATCAGCTGATGTACGAAGGGCTATATAAATAAATTTGATTTGATTTGATTATCCTGGACCAGAAGTCAGTTTTTGGGCATGTGAGCTGAAAGTGATAGCAAATGCTGCTACTTGGACACTAGTATCGAACATGATGCAACAAAACGATGTATTGTTGAACTAGGACTCCTTGCACTACATTCTGATGAAAGATGATCAAAGGTAAGGGAATATTTATGTTGTAATTTTGTATTTCTGTTGACCCCAACATGGCGGAGAAATAGTTACGTCTGAGCGCCGTCTCAGATTATTGCAATGTTAGGCTTTTTCTGTAACGTTAAAAAAAATGTGGCACAGCGGTTGCATTAATAACCAGTGTATCTTTAATTATATGTAGAACATGTATCTTTAGTCAAAGTTTATGATGAGTATTTCTGTTATCTGGCATAGCTTTCTATAATTCCTCCGGATATTTTGGAGGAATTTCTGAAGATGGCGTCAATGTAAACCGAGATTTATGGATATAAAATGCATATTATCGAACAAAACATAAATGTACTGTGTAACATGTCATATGACTGTCATCTGATGAAGATTTTCAAGAGGTTAGTGATTGATTTTATTTTTAATCCTGCTTTTGTGATTTTATCTTTTGCTGGAAAAAATGGCTGTTTTTTCTTTGGTTTGGTGGTGGTCTAACATAAATAGGTTGTGTTTTCGCTGTAAAACATTTTTTTAAATCTGACACGCTGGGTAGATGAACAAGGTGTTTATCTTTCATTTGAGGTATTGGACTTGTTAATGTGTGGAGGTTAAATATTTCTAAAGAATATTTTTGCATTCCCTGCGCCACCTTTTCTGCTTAGCGGGGGGGGGGGGGTGGAGTTCCCCTCAGGGTACGCCTCGCCTCAACAGGTTGTCCTTAAGCCATTTGCCACAGCTTTGGAAGTATGCTTGGGGTCATTGTCCATTTGGAAGACCCATTTGTGACCAAGCTTCCACTTCCTGACAGATGTCTTGAGATGTTGCTTCATTATATCCACATAATTTCCCTCCTCGTGATGCCATCTATTTTGTGAAGTGCACCAGTCCCTCCTGCAGCAAAGCACCCCTACAACATGATGCTGCCACTCCCGTGATTCACAGTTGGTATGGTGTTCTTCAGCTTGCAAGCCTACCCCTTTCACATCCAAACAAAATGATGATAATTATGGCCAAACAGTTTGATTTTTGTTTCATCAGACATTTCTACAAAAAGTACAATCTTTGTCCCCATGTGCAGTTGCAAACCGTAGTCTGGCTTTTTTTATGGCGGTTTTGGAGCAGTGGCTTCTTCCTTGCTGAGCGGCCTTTCAGGTTATGTCGATATAGGACTCATTTTACTGTGGATATAGATACTTTTGTACCTGCTTCCTCCAGCATCTTCACAAGGTCCCTCCATGTGCTCGCCAGAGGTAGCCTGACTGCTATTAGGTACCGAGATGAGATCCTCAGACCCCTTGTGAAACCATATGCTGGTGCGGTTGGCCCTGGGTTCCTCCTAATGCAAGACAATGCTAGACCTCATGTGGCTGGAGTGTGTCAGCAGTTCCTGCAAGAGGAAGGCATTGATGCTATGGACTGGCCCGCCCGTTCCCCAGACTTGAATCCAATTGAGCACATCTGGGACATCATGTCTCGCTCCATCCACCAATGCCACGTTGCACCACAGACTGTCCAGGAGTTGGCAGATGCTTTAGTGCAGGTCTGGGAAGAGATCCCTCAGGAGACCATTCGCCACCTCATCAGGAGCATGCCCAGGCGTTGTAGGGAGGTCATACAGGCACGTGGAGGCCACACACACTACTGAGCCTCATTTTGACTTGTTTTAAGGACCTTACATCAAAGTAGGATCAGCCTGTAGTGTGGTTTTCCACTTTAATTTTGAGTGCGACTCCAAATCCAGACCTCCATGGGTTGATAAATTTGATTTCCATTGATAATTTGTGTGTGATTTTGTTGTCAGCACATTCAACTATGTAAAGAAAAAAGTACTCAATAAGAATATTTCATTCATTCAGATCTAGGATATGTTATTTTAGTGTTCCCTTTATTTTTTTGAGCAGTGTATTTCAAAAATATTTCCAGCTCTCGCCCTTTCGATAACCACTTGGCACGAAAGGGAAAAACGTAATGCGCTGATCCAGTGGAAATATCAAAATACCTGATTACTTCTTATGCCGTTCACAAATAGCCTATAGCTGTGTCGGTCGAGAACTCACTGGCAGGGGAAACTGAGAGCAAGCTTCTGGGCCATCTTGAGTTTTGGGCAAACCCAGTTGATAGTTGATACAATGTTTCAAGTTTGTTGTAGACAGGCCATGTGCAGCAAATGTGATTTATATGATTTTATTTTTATCAGGATATTTTCTACCTGCAGGCTGCAATGTTAATTTTTGAGCTTCATGTAGATAAAAAAAATAAACTTAGCAATGGCAATAAAAAAAAGTATTTATAATTTTCATTTAAATAGAATGAAGATTAACCACAATTATTATTACTATTAGAAATTAAATTAAACTGTTCCAGTAAAATGTGAATATGAAAATCATAACTGGCACCAGATCAGTAGAAATGGTCAGATAAATTGACACACCAAATAGAAAAGGTTGCTGACAGCTGGTGTAGTCTATTACCAAAACTATAGGAGCATAACATCAGAATTTACGAAGGCCAGCAGCAGCGCGAGGAGTAGGCTAAGGAAGAGTTTTTTTCCGATGGATAGTCTATATTATTTCAGAGCGGTGTCATCAATAGCCCATAATGACAAGGTGAAAACAGGTAAAGAACAAATATACCTTATATACATATGAATTCAGACCCTTTGCTATGAGATATAAAATTGCATTCAGGTGCATCTAGTTTCCATTAATCATCCTTGAGATGTATCTACAACTTGTTCGGAGTCCACCTGTGGTAAATTCAATTAATTGGATATGATTTGGAGCACACACACCTGTCTATATATGGTCCCACAGTTCACAGTGCATGTCAGAGCAAAAACCAAGCCATGAGGTAGAAGGAACTGTCCGTAGAGCTCCAAAACAAGATTGAGTCGAGGCACAGATCTGGGGAAGGGTACCAAAAAAAATTCTGCAGCATTAAAGGTCCCCAAGAACACAGTGGCCCCCGTCATTCTTAAATGGAATACTCTTCCTAGAGCTGGTCACCCGGCCAAACTGAGCGATTGGGGAGAAGGGCCTCTGACAGAGCTTCAGAGTTCCTCTGTGGAGATGGGAGAACCTTCCAGAAGGACAACCATCTCTGCAGCACTCCACCAATCAGACCTTTATAGTAGAGTGGCCAGACAGAAGCCACTCCTCAGTAAAAGGCACATGACAGCCTGCTTGGAGTTTGACAAAAGGTACCTTAGTGACTCTAAGACCATGAGAAACAAGATTCTCTGGCATGATGAAACCAATATTGAACTCTTTGGCCTGACTGCCAAGAGTCACGTCTGGAGGAAACCTGGCACCATCCCTACGGTGAAGCATGGTGGTGGCAGCATGATGCTGTGGGGATGTTTTTCAGCAGCAGGGACTGGGAGACTAGTCAGGATGGAGGGAAATATTAACAGAGCAAAGTGCAGAGAGATCCTTGATGAAAGACCTGCTCCAGAGCGCTCAGGACCTCAGACTGGAGTGGCTTCGGGACAAGTGGCCCAGCCAGAGCCCGGACATGAGCCCGATCTAACATCTCTGGGGAGACCTGAAAATAGCTGTGCAGTGATGTTCATCATCCAACCTGACAGAGCTAGAGAGGATCTGCAGAGAAGGATGGGAGAAACTCCCCAAATGTAGGCGTTCCTAATAAATTAGCTAAATGTGGAAAGTCAAGGGGTCTGAATACTTTCAGAATGTACTGTATACAGCAACACCTCCCCCAACGACATTCCTGTCTTTTCTGTAATGTTATATCCCTGTATTGCTAGTGCTGTATCAAAGGAATTATCTCAGGGAGTTTCAGAGATGAACAGTACAGTGCATTCCAAATTCAATAGCCAGGCAAGTAAACAAAACCGTTTTCAAATATAAACTATTCCAGAAAATGTCAAAGCGTATATAATGCCCGTCCAAGAGACGGTCGACCAATCGCGTTCACATTGTCATGCTGTGACACGCAGTTCCTAAACTAATTCTCATGAAAATCCCTTTTTAAAGTCAGGGGATGAGTCGAGAAATGCCTATTTTCCTTGAAAGTACGTAATGTTACGATTGCAAAGCTATACGATATTACAGAGAACAAGTTAATTATCTCACATCTCGCATTTGTAATGTTGTGCTTCTTGTTCACAGGGGTAATTCATCCCAATGTTATCCCAATGTTATTTTATCTACGCTGTTAATACAAATAGAAAGGAGTTTCCAATATCCTCATTTCTTAAAGTATTATGGTGATGGCAAGTGATAGTGATACACAAGCTAAGTCTATTTGAAACATTGACATCCCATGACAACATTTACCAGCCACCATGTTCAGAAGCTTTAAAACCACATAAAAATATATATTTAAAACCCAATTGCATTTTTGCCCAAAGTTAGGGTATGAATTATTCAAACAAAACATAATTCATGCCGATTATTATTTTAGGCTATTTTAGTTTTGGAGTCAAAGATAGTTTTAATTTTTCAAACAGTTATTTTATTTCAGTTGATGAAATAGTTTTCCCCTAATTACTTTTTCTATAATATGCATGGAGGTTCCCTCTATTAACCAGTCATAGGTACTGGTGACAAAAAGCCCCATAACCTAGCTGGGAATGGGACAGACGGAACCCTTCTGTGGTAACAGACGAGGGCGGTATGTAATCAAATCTAATTCCCAGGAATGGGGTTCATATGAACCACAGAGAGTGTGTGTGTGTGAAATGATTTTGATGTGATATGGAAGTATTGTGTGAACTTATTTTGATGTGATATGAAAGTACAGCGATTTATGTTTCTAGAAACGTATCGCAATTTTGAATCGTTTCACATTTAGAAGGAATATTTGGATATTTTAGCTGCCAGAGCCAGTCTTCCTCTGAAAATAACATACAGTCCTTGGACCTCGAGGAGTAACGGGGGCAGCAATCAGCAGTAGAAACAATAAAGTGAACTCCCTGCCCTTTTCGGTAAAAAGCTGAGGGATGGGGCTGGAGAAATGCAACCATCCATGATATCAACATGGTAGTTTTAACCATGTTTTGAGAATATACAGTGTTTGTTTATATTTACTGACAAACATTGGAGTAAAAAAAAAAAGCTTATATTTTGGGTTCCGATGGAGTACGACAGTTGAACTAAGCTCATGAGGCATTTATAAGTGAATTCTTCAAGAAACAGATGGGTTCATATCATTAATGTATAAGTCCCAAAATGGATGTAACAACTGCTGATTGCCCCTTTAAGACTACATATTGGGCTAAACTAATGGGAGATCTTGAGAACTACAGTATTTCAGGCATTGTCAATGGATGCATTTGATCAATTGTTAACGTTTTGCTGATGGTCCACTCTTGATGTTCTACACCTTACAGTGTAGCTTCAGCCATTCCTACAGAACAACATTAAAGTGTAGAACCCCTTTACTGCATATTGGTTCAACGACTGCAGAGACGGTACTTACTGGTGTTAAACAGATCTCCAACCTCCTCCTCTTCCTCCAATGTGACAGTCATCTCCCCCTCCTTCACTCCTAAAACTGCATCATCCTCTTCTTTTACAGTAACATCCTCCTCCTCTTTCACTCTGAACGCGTCTTCCTCTTCTTTCACTGAAACGTCTTTCTCTTCTTCTTTCACGGTAACACCCTCACCCTCTACTTGTTTTTGAATTGTAACATCCTTCTCTTCGTCTTCCTCTTTCACGGGGGCTTCTTTCTCCGTCCAGCAGACCTCCTCTTCTTCAGCAGAAGGAGAGTAGCTCAGTGAACTCATAGTCGGAGATGTCAGCTAGCTAGCATTAGCGACTAGCCTAGTACTAAGCTAACTTAGCAAACCAGCTAGCTGGCAAACAACGTAAATATATAATTAAATGGGCCAACAAGTACATCCGACAGAAGTGTGTTTAATACACAGCAACTAATACACACCAAAAACAGTGTAAAGAGCGTGAATGTTGTTGCTATGTTTGTTAGAAAGCTACCGAGGCGTCTGACTAGCTGTTGTTGTTGAAGGAGCGTTCCGTCCATTAGATTTAAACGTCACACTGGTAGCGTCGCCTGAACCTAAAAGACGCACATTGCCATCTGCTGACTGGAGTGGGCAACGCAGTAGAGGAACCAAAAGTATCTATTTAATATTAATATTATTTTAAGTCGTTCAAAGAGAAGCATGTGTTGATTGATTCGTTTTTAATGAGTGAATATTTAAAACAAACTTTACACCCACTACACATTTGCATTGTGAACCATACTTCTGACATGGATCATTTTGACCCCAGAGGCATATCTATTATCTTAGCCAAAATGTGGTTTATTCAATTATATTTATTTTTTCATGACTTTGTCAATCAACTTGTTGTTAGTAAATCTTAATCACGGTTTAGTGTTTCTGTATCAAATGGACTTTTAACAAATTAAAATCCTTTGGAGTTATTTTGACCCCAGCCAAAAGAACCTTTGATAAATAGGACGTTTATTTAAAATCAAAATCGAATCACATTTTTTGGGTCACATACACGTATTTAGCAGATGTTGTTGCGGGTGTAGCAAAATGCTTGTGTTTCTAGCTCTGACAAGTGCAGTCATATCTAACAAGTAATTTAACAACATACCATGGTCAGGGAGGGTGGTGACCAAGAACCCGATGTTCACTCTGACAGAGCTCCAGATTTCCTCTGTGGAGATGGGAGAACCTTCCAGAAGGACAACCATCTCTGCAGCACTCCACCAATCAGGCCTTAATGTAGCAATGATTAAATTGTCAAAATGTATTTCTATGGACAATTCAGTGAACTGTTCTGTGAAAGGTGACGGCAAGAGATGTACGGTTCGGGGATAGGAGGTATATTTCGTAACCTTGATGGTTTTACCGTTTATGAAGAGAGGCCTCAGCATAGCCAAACCACATTTAAAATCAGCAGCAAAAAAATATAGTAAGTGAGGTTGTAGCCAATGCTATGACCAGAAGGGCGTCACCAGATGTCGAGCGTCAAGAAAAAACGATGGTTAACGGTTAAAATAAACTCAGTAAGTCAAAGACGGGGTAAAGTGAGGAGGTCTGGACCAAAAACGGTAAAAAGAATACTCTGAAGTATTTTCTAAAAGAACAAGCACCATGGCTCTTTTACACCGCATGTCCTCTGAAGCAATAAAGACAGAGCTCGATCTTTTCACGCCCCCCTTAACCCAACATTCAGTAGAGAGGTCCAGTTATGTGGAGATAGCCCCACTCTCTTCCATTACAGACAAACGGTCCCATAGAGTTTTTCATACCAGGCCACGGTGACAACTATCTGGACCTCAACAACACCTTGGTGCATTTGTGTCTAAAAGTGACTAAAACAGATGGTACTAATATTGCAAACGATGCCAAAGTGAGTCTCATTAATTATCCAGTGGCCACCATCTTCTCTCAAGTGTATGTGACTTTGGGTGAACGTCTAATCAGTTGTTAGCATTTTACATCTCTGTGATAATTTGCCCCAAAGCGAATTTAAGTACAATTTCGACACATTTCGTTTGGTTTTGTTGACCTCTATCCTGTCAGGGTCAAGAAGTATGCATTCTCTGTCATGATAGTCTTGAATGTACCTGTCTTTGCTCTCTTGATCTGTGACCGATGCAGGATAGCCTGAAGCCATTTGCTTGCATCTCAAGAAGGTCTTGATGTACTCTTTAAAAACAGTGTCTGATTTCCTGGAAAAGTTCCACACTTCAAAGATTTTGTCCACACGATACCCCATCTCTAAAGCCTTAGAGAATTCAACTGTGACCCAAACCCCTGTCAGGGCTCTTTCTTGATCTGAGTGATCACACCGGGGTTTGCTGTTTGTTTTCACTGCAGGTGCGACAAAGGGGAAAGAAAAGTTTTCATTGAGGGCCCCTGTAAGGCAACACTGGTATAAACAAACCCCTAGGAGGGTAGACAGTTGCTTTGATCAGACCAAAATAGTTTTGAGGTAAGTCAAAATTGCGATGAATAATTTCCGGATGCCCCATATAGCATGAGGAACTCATTACATGAGGATAAAGGGATGTAAAATCTACATATCCTATTGTCTCGTCTACATATCGCGAGGTCAAAGCATTGGTGCGGCCGCCATACAAGGCCTGTCGTGGTTCCAGTTGTTCTGGTGTGTCATAGCTGGAAAGGAAGGCTTGAACATGAGGATCAGACTTTTTGAGGGTGGCCCATTCGTGCTCCCACAAAACCTCCACTTTCAGCCTGTAAGTAGCCTGTAAAGAATCCAATTTGTCTTGAAACTCTTGGTACATTTCCCCAAAAGTCTTTTGGGTTAGGACACACATGGCCTGGGGCACAAAGCAAGATTTACAATCGTGGAAGAAACAACCGTTGTACTCATACACAGTCTCAACCCCGTCAATCTGGGTGTATCCATCTACATGGTAAGAGCCAAACGCCTTCTCCCCCCGATTCAAAGCATGTTGAATAAAAATGTCTTTATCCTGGGCCAAATACTCCAACCATTGAATGGACCCACTAGAGTATTTTATTTTATTTATTTTTTATTTCACCTTTACTTAACCAGGTAGGCAAGTTGAGAACAAGTTCTCATTTACAATTGCGACCTGGCCAAGATAAAGCAAAGCAGTACAGTCAATAATACAGTATAAACAAGTTTATATACGATGTGAGCAATTGAGGTGAGATAAGGGAGGTAAAGGCAAAAAAAGGCCATGGTGGCAGAGTAAATACAATATAGCAAGTAAAACACTGGAATGGTAGATTTGCAGTGGAAGAATGTGCAAAGTAGAAATAAAAATAATGGGGTGCAAAGGAGCAAAATAAATAAATAAATAAAATAAATACAGTAGGGAAAGAGGTAGTTGTTTGGGCTAAATTATAGGTGGGCTATGTACAGGTGCAGTAATCTGTGAGCTGCTCTGAGAGTTGGTGCTTAAAGCTAGTGAGGGAGATAAGTGTTTCCAGTTTCAGAGATTTTTGTAGTTCGTTCCAGTCATTGGCAGCAGAGAACTGGAAGGAGAGGCGGCCAAAGAAAGTATTGTTTTTGGGGGTGACCAGAGAGATATACCTGCTGGAGCACGTGCTACAGGTGGGTGATGCTATGGTGACCAGCGAGCTGAGATAAGGGGGGACTTTACCTAGCAGGGTCTTGTAGATGACATATGGAGCCAGTGGGTTTGGCGACGAGTATGAAGCGAGGGCCAGCCAACGAGAGCGTACAGGTCGCAATGGTGGGTACTATATGGGGCTTTGGTGACAAAACGGATTGCACTGTGATAGACTGCATCCAATTTGTTGAGTAGGGTATTGGAGGCTGTTTTGTAAATGACATCGCCGAAGTCGAGGATTGGTAGGATGGGCAGTTTTACAAGGGTATGTTTGGCAGCATGAGTGAAGGATGCTTTGTTGCGAAATAGGAAGGCAATTCTAGATTTAACTTTGTATTGGAGATGTTTGATGTGGGTCTGGAAGGAGAGTTTACAGTCTAACCAGACACCTAGGTATTTGTAGTTGTCCACGTATTCTAAGTCAGAGCCATCCAGAGTAGTGATGTTGGACAGGCAGGCAGGTGCAGGCAGCGATCGGTTGAAGAGCATGCATTTAGTTTTACTTGTATTTAAGAGCAATTGGAGGCCATGGAAGGAGAGTTGTATGGCATTGAAGCTTGCCTGGAGGTTAACACAGTGACCAAAGAAGGGCCAGAAGTATACAGAATGGTGTCATCTGCGTAGAGGTGGATCAGAGACTCACCAGCAGCAAGAGCGACATTATTGATGTATACAGAGAAGAGAGTCGGTCCAAGAATTGAACCCTGTGGCACCCATGGGGGTGCCAGAGGTCCGGACAGCAGACCCTCCGATTTGACACACTGAACTCTATCAGAGAAGTAGTTGGTGAACCAGGTGAGGCAATCATTTGAGAAACCAAGGCTGTCGAGTCTGCCGATGAGGATGTGGTGATTGACAGAGTCGAAAGCCTTGGCCAGATCAATGAATACGGCTGCACAGTAATGTTTCTTATCGATGGCGGTTAAGATATTGTTTAGGACCTTGAGCGTGGCTGAGGTGCACCCATGACCAGCTCTGAAACCAGATTGCATAGCAGAGAAGGTACGGTGAGATTGAAATGGTCAGTAATCTGTTTGTTGACTTGGCTTTCAAAGACCTTAGAAAGGCAAGATAGGATAGATATAGGTCTGTAGCAGTTTGGGTCAAGAGTGGGGGATGACCGCAGCTGCTTTCCAATCTTTGGGAATCTCAGACGACACGAAAGAGAGGTTGAACAGGCTAGTAATAGGGTTGGCAACAATTTCGGCAGATAATTTTAGAAAGAAAGGGTCCAGATTGTCTCGCCCGGCTGATTTGTAGGGGTCCAGATTTTGCAGCTCTTTCAGAACATCAGCTGACTGGATTTGGGAGAAGGAGAAATGGGGAACGCTTTGGCGAGTTGCTGTGGGAGTGCTGTTGACCGGGGTAGGAGTAGCCAGGTGGAAAGCATGGCCAGCCGTAGAAAAATGCTTATTGAAATTCTCAATGATGTTGGATTTATCAGTGATGACAGTGTTTCCTATCTTCAGTGCAGTGGGCAGCTGGGAGGAGGGGTTCTTATTCTCCATGACTTTACAGTGTCCCAGAACTTTTTTGAGTTAGTGTTGCAGGAAGCAAATTTCTGCTTGAAAAAGCTAGCCTTGGCTTTTCTAACTGCCTGTGTATAATGATTTCTAGCTTCCCTGAACAGCTGCATATCACGGGGGCTGTTCGATGCTAATGCAGAACGCCATAGGATGTTTTTGTGTTGGTTAAGGGCAGTCAGGTCTGGGGAGAACCAAGGGATATATCTGTTCCTGGTTCTAAATTTCTTGAATGGGGCATGCTTATTTAAGATGGTTAGGAAGGCATTTAAAAAAAATACCCAGGCATCCTCTACCGACGGGATGAGATCAATATCCTTCCAGGATACTCCGGCCAGGTCGAATAGAAAGGCCTGCTCGCTGAAGTGTTTCAGGGAGTGTTTGACAGTGATGAGTGGAGGTCGTTTGACCGCTGACCCATTACGGATGCAGGCAATGAGGCAGTGATCGCTGAGATCTTGGTTGACGACAGAAGAGGTGAATTTAGAGGGCAAGTTGGTTAGAATGATATCTATGAGGGTGCCCGTGTTTAAGGCTTTGGGGAGGTACCTGGTAGGTTCATTGATAATTTGTGTGAGATTAAGGGCATCAAGCTTAGATTGTAGGATGGCTGGGGTGTTAAGCATGTTCCAGTTTAGGTCGCCTAGCAGCACGAGCTCTGAAGATAGATGGGGGGCAATCAGTTCACATATGGTGTCCAGAGCACAGCTGGGGGCAGAGGGTGGTCTATACCAGGCGGCAACGGTGAGAGACTTGTTTTTTGAGAGGTGGATTTTTTAAGTAGAAGTTCAAATTGTTTGGGTACAGACCTGGATAGTAGGACAGAACTCTGCAGGCTATCTTTGCAGTAGATTGCAACTCTGCCCCCTTTGGCAGTTCTATCTTGTCTGAAAATGTTGTAGTTTGGGATGAAAATTTCAGAATTTTTGGTGGTCTTCCGAAGCCAGGATTCAGACACAGCTAGAACATCGGGGTTGGCAGAGTGTGCTAAAGCAGTGAATAGAACAACCTTAGGGAGGAGGCTTCTAATGTTAACATGCATGAAACCAAGGCTATTATGGTTACAGAAGCCATCAAAAGAGAGCGCCTGGGGAATAGGAGTGGAGCTAGGCACTGCAGGGCCTGGATTCACCTCTACATCGCCAGAGGAACAGAGGAGGAGTAGGATAAGGGTACGGCAAAAAGCAATAAGAATTGGTCGTCTAGAACTTCTGGAACAGAGGGTAAAAGGATGTTTCTGGGGGCGATAAAATAGCTTCAAGGTATAATGTACAGACAAAGGTATGGTAGGATGTGAATACAGTGGAGGTAAACCTACGTACTGAGTGATGATAAGAGAGATATTGTCTCTAGAAACATCATTGAAACCAGGAGATGTCTTCGCATATGTATGTGGGTGGTGGAACTAATAGGTTGGATAAGGTATAGTGAGCAGGACTAGAGGCTCTACAGTGAAATAAGCCAATAAACACTAACCAGAACAGCAATGGACAGGGCATATTGACATTAAGGAGAGGCATATTAGTCGAGTGATCAAAAGGATCCAGTGAGTAGTGAGGTTGGTTGGGGTCACAGCGATTTAGACAGCTTGCCGGGCCATCGGTAGCAAGATAGCATAGGATGGAGGTCTGTTATTAGCCACCTTGTGCGTTTCCGTCGGTAGGATTAGTGGGGTTCTGTGTGGTAGAGGGGATGAGTCCGATAGGTCTATTCAGATAGCAGCCAATAAGAAAGCTAACGGTTAGCGGACCGCAGATGGGTGTTCAGGTAACGTCGCGACGGAGGAGCCAGCCGGATAACTCCCTCGGGTAGATAATGTCGGTAGTCCAGTTGTGAAGGCCTGGTGGGGCTCCGCGTTGGCAGTAAAACAGGTCCGGATAGGTGATTGTAGCCCAGGAGTGATTGATGGAACTCTTCAGCTGGCTAGCTCCGGAATAATTGATGTTTGCTCCAGAATCGACGAAAGCCGATAGTCACATGGATAGCAGCTAGCTAGCTGCGAGATCCAGGTATGAATGTCCAGAGTTAGCGATTGAAATCCAGGGACATGGAGAGAAAAATAGGTCCGGTATGTTCCGGTCCGAGCCGCGCCGTACAAAACTGCCGATAGATTTTCGAGCTAAAGGATAGCTGATGACCACAAACCGTGGTTAGCTGAATACTAACGATTAGCCAGTAAAGAAGCTAACTAGCTTCTTATTAGCTTCTGATTCGCTTCTGATTAGTTTCTGATTAGCTTCAGGCTAGCTTCTGGCTAGTTTCTGGATTAGCTTCTGGCTAGCTTCTGGTTAGCTTCTATGGAGGATTACAGATTTGAGGTAAATAATATATTTATTTTTTTATAAATATAAATTGGTGAGGTGGGTTGCAGGAGAGTGTTTTGAAGATGAGTTTATGGAAAATAAAAAAGTATATATAAAAAGGTACGCAAAAAAAGTTGTAAATATATAATATATACGGGACACGACAAGACGAGGACAAAAGACGTCTGAACTGCTATAACATCTTGGAACGGAAAATGACTTGAATTGGCGTCGGTAGTTGTCAGGCGAGGGGATTGCTATAGATGATGTTGGCAGATAGTGTGTACGATAGGTTTTCAAGCATGCCAATGCAATAGTTGTACAACTCCAGGGGCGGCAGGGTAGCCTAGTGGTTAGAGCATTGGACTAGTAACCGGAAGGTTGCAAGTTCAAACCCCCGAGCTGACAAAGTACATGTCTATTGTTCTGCCCCTGAACAGGCAGTTAACCCACTGTTCCTAGGCCATCATTGAAAATAAGAATTTGTTCTTAACTGACTTGCAAAATAAAGGTAAAATAAAGGTTAAAAAAATGCCAGTATCTTTGATTACCTCTTCTCTGAATCTGTGGTATCCTTCACGAAGTATAACCACAGCATGATTCCATCTCTTTATGGAAATCAAAGGTGCCACTGTCTCGTACCACGTCATGAATCTCTCACGCTCTTTGGGAGACATTTGATCACACCGGTACATTTCTGGGCTTCTCCTCAGATGTGAAGAAGTGGGGGAACCAGCCTTTCACAGAGTTTTCAAAACCCATTTGAGCCAATCTCATGGGTAAGAAGCTTAAACTGTCAATGTATCTCTGGTTGAAGGCTGGGTCTACAAAACACAAGATTTTACTACCTTGAGCTATGACACTGGGTGCCACGCCTTGCTGTATCAAGGGGTTCAGAAGAAGGTAAGAGTCGTAGGCTCTAGCATTGTGCGCTATAAACGTGAAGTTTCTGTACTGGGGTTTTCTAAAGTGTTTTAGAAAGAGCAGTGCACAATTGGGTTCCTCTGCTGACCACTTTTCACCCTTGAAAGTCATGGTAGATACAAAAATAGGTAAATGAACCCCGGTTGCTGATTTGTCTCAAAATCATAGAACACATATTTCTATGAATGATCATCTTCAGCCAAGGGCTGAATATAACATTCGTGTGGCACTTCTTGAACCACTTCAGCATCTCTGCTTTTCAAAGGCCCTTTACAGATTGGACAATGTATGATTCCACACACATGCGGTTTAGGGCTATCTATTTTAAGGTTGTAATTGCAATGACATTTTGGGCATTTCTTGTTAATGTCACAACTGCTTACAGATTTACATGCCTTGGGGTGCCATGTCTCAATTTTGTGTTTTTCATAACAGTAGGTCGAACGACATGTGCGGTGGCAATCCTCACAGGGTGTCAATTTTAAGGGTTGCATTGGGCAATCTGCATCCTGCCATACTGAACAGTTATAATGGCACGAGTGCCCCCCCTTTCGGGTGTAGCCGGTATGGCAGGATGTACATACATATGGTGCCCCTATGAACGCCGTGATGTTGGTAATGGCGTAGTAATGTTAGTTTTGCACATAAAAGTACAGAATCTGAGGATGCGGTTGGGGGTTGTTTTGGAGCTTCAAGAGAGCTGCATTAGCTCTACTGTGGTACAAAATCACAATCTTGATATTAGTTTTCAAATTTGACAATGCCAGAGAAAGCCACAGCATCCTGAATACCGAGACCCACGGCCGTTTGGAGCTCTCTAGCCTTTTGCAATGTCGTCAGATCAGTACATCCAGGGTTAAGTAAATGCGCTAGGCCTATTGTTCCTGTGGTTCTGCCATTTGGATAATTAAAGATGTGCATTTTTGGGTATTTCCGGAATGATCCGTGTTACATATATGATTTTAGCGCCAGTATTTGCGTTTTTTAATCGGTTTGCTGTTTAACATGCGTGGAATTGTTCTATGCCAGAATAACATATCGCCTCAGTACTGTCTCTCAATTAAAACCCCCAGTCGTTTGAAATCGTTCCTCGATTTCAAAGCCCTGGAAAAGACTGTGAACAACCTTGCTTGTTCTATTTCAGATCCGGATGTTGACACCATAGAATTGTCGGGGTCAAGAAGGTTGGCCACATCACAGAATAACAGGTCGTCAACCTCTGAAATGTCATTAAAAACAGGGCTATCCTCCTCTTTGGTTGTTTCATTGGGAATGTTCGGTGAGCCGGAATCCCCCAGCTCTAGATGTATGTGGTCTTCTGTGCCGTTTTTCGCCGGGGAGGAGTCTGAAAGAAAATAATACATACAAAATAGGTTAGTAAATATAAATATATAAAATATGTTAGATACATAAAATGTCAAATACATTTGAGGTAAAATACTATATATTAACAATATATAGTTAAAATAAATCAGCTTTTTTGGCGCTGGCTGTTCTGACGAATCGCAGAAGCCGGGGGGGCGTGACTTTTTTCATCAAGCGTACCCGATTCTGAGGGGCCGGTCTCGTGGGAGTCTGAAAAAACATTATTTGTCCTTGTTTTAACATATTCGAGCCTAAAAATGTATAAATAATAAAACTATGTATAACTAATAATATATATATATATAATGACTTCATACCGTGTCGATTGAGCGCCGAATCGTGAAGCCTCAAGTTCCCGGGAAAGTAGTACCTTTCTGGAGGTGTTGATTCAGAGCAATGTACAATGTGTAGCGAGTGGGTTGAGGTTCCCGGGGGAGTTGTCGGGACATTTAAATTCTCTGTTCTCGGTGTGCTGGAAAAAACATTCGTGCAGAACGGGAGAATTGCATCCAAGTCACCCGTTGTGTCAGTTGTCCATAACGATGCCTTTATCCTTCTTGCCTGTATGTCGGCTGTAAATACAAAAATAGCTTTTTATATTGGGTGCACACTATATGTTTTTTAATTTTTAAATATTCTTGGGTATGTGATTATTTGGACTTACGTCGAAAATATGCTGATGGCGATCGGCTGCCAGGGTTTTGAGTCTGAGAATCACCGTCTAACTCGTTCTCTTCCAGATCAGTTAAACCTCTTAAAAGCTGCGTAAATGATGGGGACCCTAACAAACGTTAGATAATATTAACAGTTATACGAAATATATACACTTGAACGTATATGTGCATTTGGCCTGAAATACACAAATAACTCGTGTTTAATATTACAATAATATCACGATAATATTCCATTTTTCACTTTACTCACCTCCAGAAATATCCATTAGGAGGGCTTCACAGACTATCCTTTGTTATCTGTCCTGGGACTGCTGCCTGGTGTCTTACGAAGTTGTTCAGAGTGCACACTTTTTTAATATATAAATATTCTCAGGTATGTAATTATTTGGATTTACGCCGAAAATTGATCGCTTCCCAATCACTTATGTCCAGTAGCCTTCAGAAATATCCATTAGGAGGGATTCAGACTTTTTTATCTGTCCTGGCAGCTAAATATTCTGGGCCTGTGGGTTTGAGCTAAAGCTGTGCTAACATAGTGTTAAAGTATATGCTCCACTAGACTCGCTCCACATCCTGTCCCTAACTAGCGAAAGTACTGAATGAGTTTACAGGGCCCTGGTGGCATTTTTTTCGGGAGATATCATGTATATTTGGTTTAGGCAGGAGGGGATGTCGAGACATTTTGTCTACAACCGGGGTGGGGGGCACCGGGTACCGATTAGAGATATCAAAGTTTAACCTCTTGAAACTCTAGGGGCACTATATCATTTTTGGATAAAAAGACGTGCCCGTTTTAAGCGCAATATTTTGTCACAAAAAGATGCTCGACTATGCATATAATTGGTAGCTTTGGAAAGAAAACACTCTGACGTGTCCAGAACTGCAAAGATATTCTCTGTGCATGCCCTAGAACGTGAGCTACAGGCAAAACCAAGATGAGACGGCATCCAGGAAATGAGCAGGATTTTTGAGGCTCCGTTTTCCATTGTCTCCTTATATGGCTGTGAATGCGAGAGGAATGAGTCTGCCCTTTCTGTCGTTTCCCCAAGGTGTCTGCAGCATTGTGACGTATTTGTAGGCATATCATTGGAAGATTGACCATAAGAGACCACATTTATCAGGTGTCCGCCCGGTGTCCTGCGCCGAAATTGGTGAGCAAAACTCAGCTGCAAGTATTTTTCCATGGAATTCAGAGAAGAAAGCATGCTTCCACGAATGATATATCAATGAAGAGATATGTGAAAAAACACCTTGAGGATTGATTCCAAACAACGTTTTCCATGTTTCGGTCGATATTATGGAGTTAATTCGGAAAAAGTTTGACGTTGTTGGTGACTGAATTTTCGGTTCGTTTCGGTAGCCAAATGTGATGTACAAAACGGAGCGATTTCTCCTACACAAAGATGCTTTCAGGAAAAACTGGACATTTGCTATGTAACTGAGAGTCTCCTCATTGAAAACATCCGAAGCTCTTCAAAGGTAAATGATTTTATTTATTTGGTTATCTGGTTTTTGTGAAAATGTTGCGTGCTAAATGCTACTCAAAATGCTAAGCTAGCTTAGCATACTCTTACACAAATTAGTGAATTGCTATGGTTCAAAAGCATATTTTGAAAATCTGAGATGACAGTGTTGTTAAGAAAAGGCTAAGCATTTTATTTGCGATTTTCAGAAATCGTTAACGTTGCGTTATGCTAATGAGCCTGAGGCTTTATTCACGATCCCGGATCCGGGATGGGAGTTTCAAGAGATTTTAACCTCGGAAGGGGGGGGGGGCGGCAGTTATCTGGACATGCCGTATGCATGATAGAGTGCAAACCTTGGTTTCAAAGATTCTCTGCAGAGATAAAGTGCGTATGCCTGGGCAATGTTGAACACACACCCGCCCCTTTTGTTTTTGAAACGCACACACACTCCTGCTGCCCCGTCTCACGCACACTCACGTGGTGTGATCACAAAAACATACAGGAACTCAAATCCTTCTGTTCACCTGAGTTAGAATTCCTCATAATCAAGTGTCGACCGCATTCTCTACCAAGGGAATTCTCTTCGATTATAATCACAGCCTTATATATTCCCCCCCAAGCAGACACATTGATGGCTCTGAACGAACTTTATTTGACTCTTTTCAAACTGGAATCCATACATTCTGAGGCTGCATTCATCGTAGCTGGGGATTTTAACAAGGCTAATCTGAAAACAAGACTCCCTAAATTGTATCAGCATATCGATTGCGCAACCAGGGCTGGCAAAACCTTGGATCATTGCTATTCTAACTTCCGCGACGCATATAAGGCCCTGCCCCGCCCTCCTTTCGGAAAAGCTGACCACGACTCCATTTTGTTGATCCCTGCCTACAGACAGAAACTAAAACAAGAAGCTACCACGCTGAGGTCTGTCCAACGCTGGTCTGACCAATCTGATTCCACACTCCAAGACTGCTTCCATCACGTGGACTGGGATATGTTTCGTATTGCGTCAGACAACAACATTGACGAATACGCTGATTCGGTGTGCGAGTTCATTAGAACGTGCGTTGAAGATGTCGTTCCCATAGCAATGATTAAAACATTCCCAAACCAGAAACCGTGGATTGATGGCAGCATTCCCGTGAAACTGAAAGCGCAAACCACTGCTTTTAATCAGGGCAAGGTGACCGGAAACATGACCGAAACCAAACAGTGCAGATATTCCCTCCGCAAGGCAATCAAACAAGCTAAGCATCAGTATAGAGACAAAGTAGAATCTCAATTCAACGGCTCTGACACAAGAGGTATGTGGCAGGGTCTACAGTCAATCAAAAAGACAACCAGCCCCGTCACGGACCAGGATGTCTTGCTCCCAGGCAGACTAAATAACTTTTTTTGCCCGCTTTGAGGACAATACAGTGCCACTGACACGGCCTGCAACGAAAACATGCGGACTCTCCTTCACTGCAGCCGAGGTGAGTAAAATATTTAAACGTGTTAACCATCGCAAGGCTGCAGGCCCAGACGGCATCCCCAGCCGCGCCCTCAGAGCATGCCCAGACCAGCTGGCTGGTGTGTTTACGGACATATTCAATCAATCCCTATACCAGTCTGCTGTTCCCACATGCTTCAAGAGGGCCACCATTGTTCCTGTTCCCAAGAAAGCTAAGGTAACTGAGCTAAACGACTACCGCCCCGTAGCACTCACTTCCGTCATCAAGAAGTGCTTTGAGAGACTAGTCAAGGACCATATCACCTCTACCCTACCTGACACACTAGACCCACTCCAATTTGCTTACCGCCCAAATAGGTCCACAGACGATGCAATCTCAACCACACTGCACACTGCCCTAACCCATATGGACAAGAGGAATACCTATGTGAGAATGCTGTTCATCGACTACAGCTCGGCATTTAAAACCATAGTACCCTCCAAGCTCGTCATCAAGCTCGAGACCCTGGGTCTCAGCCCCGCACTGTGCAACTGGGTACTGGACTTCCTGACGGGCCGCCCCCAGGTGGTGAGGGTAGGCAACAAGATCTCCACCCCACTGATCCTCAACACCGGGGCCCCACAAGAGTGCGTTCTGAGTCCTCTCCTGAACTCCCTGTTCACCCAAGAATGCGTGGCCACACACGCCTCCAACTCAATCATCAAGTTTGCGGACGACACAACAGTGGTAGGCTTGATTACCAACAACGACGAGACGGCCTACAGGGAGGAGGTGAGGGCCCTCGGAGTGTGGTGTCAGGAAAATAACCTCACACTCAACGTCAACAAAACTAAGGAGATGATTGTGGACTTCAGGAAATAGCAGAGGGAACACCCCCCTATCCACATCGATGGAACAGTAGTGGAGAGGGTAGTAAGTTTTAAGTTCCTCGGAATACACATCACAGACAAACTGAATTGGTCCACTCACACAGACAGCATCGTGAAGAAGGCGCAGCAGCGCCTCTTCAACCTCAGGAGGCTGAAGAAATTCGGCTTGTCACCAAAAGCACTCACAAACTTCTACAGATGCACAGTCGAGAGCATCCTGGCGGGCTGTATCACCGCCTGGTACGGCAACTGCTCCGCCCACAACCGTAAGGCTCTCCAGAGGGTAGTGAGGTCTGCACAACGCATCACTGGGGGCAAACCACCTGCTTTCCAGGACACCTACACCACCCGATGTTACAGGAAGGCCATAAAGATCATCAAGGACAACAACCACCGAGCCACTGCCTGTTCACCCCGCTATCATCCAGAAGGTGAGGTCAGTACAGCTGATTCAAAGCTGGGACCGAGAGACTGAAAAACAGCTTCTATCTCAAGACCATCAGACTGTTAAACAGCCACCACTAACATTGAGTGGCTGCTGCCAACACACTGACACTGACTCAACTCCAGCCACTTTAATAATGGGAATTGATGGGAAATGATGTAAAATATATCACTAGCCACTTTAAACAATGCTACCTAATATAATGTTTACATACCCTACATTATTCATCTCATATGTATACGTATATACTGTACTCTATATCATCTACCGCATCCTTATGTAATACATGTATCACTAGCCACTTTAACTATGCCACTTTGTTTACATACTCATCTCATATGTATATACTGTACTCGAGACCATCTACTGTATCTTGCCTATGCTGCTCTGTACCATCACTCATTGATATATCTTTATGTACATATTCTTTATCCCCTTACACTTGTGTGTATAAGACAGTAGATTAGGAATTGTTAGTTAGATTACTTGTTGGTTATTACTGCATTGTCGGAACTAGAAGCACAAGCATTTCGCTACACTCGCATTAACATCTGCTAAACATGTGTATGTGACAAATAAAATTTGATTTGATTTGATTTGATTTGGCATGAGCGAAAAGACAGCTTCCCCTTTCGTTAAAGGGCGAGATACATTTTTAAAACCAATGATTTAATTCAAAATATTTAGTACATACATTGTAAGACATGTTATAATTCATTTTTTTTACTATTTCTTACAGATAAAGGGTCTGGTTAGCCCTGAACATTATCCGTTTCCAATTCACCATCGCAAAGACGCTTGCCCGCTCCATCGAAGCTCCGGACGTTTTCACTCCAGGGAAAGATCCTCCTTCGGCCTTGTGAGTCCTGGGTATGTCTCAACAATAACCTCGGCCATCGCCGTAATTGTTCACGATTTTGGAAAAAACTGTACAGCTTATTCATCAGTGTTCGGAAAATATGATAATCACGCCATTTAAAACTGAAAACTGGCCTAAAAAAGTTTACATCCTTGCATGCTTTGGAAAATACATATGAACTGACAGTTTTCATCGCATTTGCACTATCAAATTGTTCACATGCTAAAATTGTCACTTTGGAGTCAGGGGTATACGCCATTGAAGCGATTCTTAGGGCCATCAGATCACTTCGTCCGCAGACCAGTTCTTCCATCGCATATCCGGGTAGACTTGAAGCACTCAGGGCCTGTTCAATTTGACACAGCGCGAGTCTTATCTTAAGCCATTCTCTCATCCGTAACGCCGGAGAAAAACTCCCGGGTTCTGCCCGATAAAGGGGTTTGGGGCCGCTGTCTGTGAATATCTTAACCGGAGATTCCTCAGGTTGGAACATTTAAGACATATGTCCCTCACTCGTACCCAAAACCCCTTTAAACATTCTGGGGCCTCACGCAAAACATCCTCCAGGCTTTTGTCATTGGGTTCATGACATGAGCCACATAGCACCCCGAGAATTGGCCTAGGAGACATATTTTTATGTTTAATATTCTGGGTTTTATTTTAAAAATCTTGTTTACTGTTCTGGGGTCGCATGCCTTGTTCTGGACTTTTATTTATAATGCGTCTGCCACAGCCAATACCCCGGACATTCCTGCTTCATTAGATAGCAACCATAAGGGCAATAAAACTGGGGGTGTGGGGCCATACTCTTTCAAAAGTTCAAACACAGAACCCCCCAGTTCAACCAGGTCCCTAGACATCAATCAGCATGACAACTTCAAAGGATGCAATATAGATATAAAATAACACACCCTCTAACATGTGACCACAGGAACAGGATGTCCTGGCCAGAGGCCCATATTTGGACATGTATACGTCATCTGGACACAGGGTCATAAATCAAAATTTTGACCCGTGCCGTCTACTTTATTCTCTCTGGTGTAACACATTCTGACTGACACCAATCGGTTCGCCCTACGTGCTGTGGTGGAAATTCTACCCATAATCAATAATGAGGAGAGGCAAAATTAATAATCAATCAAGGTTTTACTTTTATTAAAAGACTTGTTATAACAAGGAGGCTTGCTTCTGGGTTATATACTATCTCAGGATAGGTGCAACTTCAGAGATGACGTACAATGGTTCCAAACACCAACCCCACACATCCTGTGCCAGACCTTGGGCCCCAAATACAATCTCCCCCTAGGAGGAGGTGACTGACACACAGACACTGTGGAGACAAGTGATTGGTTCCCCATTACTCACGCCATCCCTTCACATGGTTTGCAATAAACACGCAGTTCACATTTGGGAACACTCTCCTTTGCCTTACTACCTGCTGATATTCTGCCTAGAAACAGGGACATGTGATCGATGCTGATATTCTGCACAGCAATCGGGACATGTGATCAATGCTGATACTCTGCCTAGCAACAGGGACATGTGATAGATGGTAATTTTCTGCATAGCAACAGGGACGTGATTGATGCTGATATTCTGCATAGCAACAGGGACATGTGATAGATGCTGATATTCTGCATAGCAACTGGGACATGCGATCGATGCTGATATTCTGCATAGCAACAGGGACATGTGATCGATAAGCCTGACATCTCCCCTCTCTGGACCCAAGGTGACTGAGGCCCATTTGAGGTGGGAAGTGCAGCTGCCAACACCAGAGTCAGAAAGGAGACATTCTAATAACAAGAGTTTAATAGTTCCTATCAGCATATTCTGCAGATAATACTGTAGCTAACTTAGCTAATTCTGATTTCTCCACCACAATCTTTCCCCAGAAACATGCTCCAAAACAATAGCTCTTTTACTGGTGTGCAGCATGTAACCTTTACTCTGTGGAGGATCAAGAGGAACCAGTCAGTTTCTGTCATATTCTTGGCTGAGTGTCCGAACATCATGGGTTCAAGTGGTCACCTGATGGCTCCCAGAGTGACACTCGCGTAAAATACAGAGGTAGCCATTATTCCAATCGGTCCTACTGAAAAACTAATTGTCCCGGTGGATATATTATCGAATAGATATTTGAGAAACACCTTGAGGATTGATTATAAACAACGTTTGCCGTGTTTCTGTCGATATTATGGAGCTAATTTGGAATATTTTTCTGTGTTTTAGTGACTGCAATTTCTGGGCGATTTCTCAGCCAAACGTGAAGAACAAACGGAGCTATTTCTCCTACAAAAATAATATTTTTGGAAAAAAGGAACATTTGCTATCTAACTGGGAGTCTCGTGAGTGAAAACAGCCAAAGCTCATAAAAGGTAAACGATTTAATTTGATTGCTTTTCTGATTTCCGTGACCTAGTTACCTGCTGCTAGCTGGACAAAATGCTATGCTAGGCTCTCGATAGACTTACACAAATGTTTGTCTAGCTTTGGCTGTGAAGCATATTTTGAAAATCTGAGATGACAGGGTGATTAACAAAAGGCTATGCTGTGTCTCAATATATTTCATTTGTGATTTTCACGAATAGAAATATTTTCTAGGAATATTTATGTCCGTTGCGTTATATGCTAATTAGTGTCAGTCGATGATTATGCTCCTGCATGCGGGATGGGGAGTCACTATAGAGGTTAAAGGGGTGCGCACGCATGTACATGGGATTTTAATTAATTTTTATTTTCTGAGTTTTAATTACACGCGTTAATTCTTTTGATAAAGGAATGTTCTGGGAACCTGGGATACAACATGTAGGAACTATTTGACTATTGTTTGCAATTTGTGTAATATAGTAAAAAACACTTATTTGAAAAGTTGTGTATGACCTATTACCTCTATGATGACCTTCCGTTGTGGCTTGATCACCCGCATTGGAAAGCCATTTGGATAATGAATTTATGGTCATTTGTAATACTGCTTTCAAGATAATTTGTGTAATTGATAAATATGTTTGAGTTTATAGTTCTTAGCCATATTTGTAATTTAGACCACGATGAAGAAGGAGAGGGCATTGCTTTTAACTAAGGGTATGCTGCTTTAAATCTATTTTCCTATGACCATAGGGGTTAAATCATTTTTCTTTGTACAGTTTTTTCAGTTTAGTGATTTTAATTTGATTAGGTTAGTTGAAATTTTGTTTTATATTTTTTTTCCATATTTTTTTTTTTACATTACTCTCATACGGAGAGATATGTGTAAAACACGGGGGAGGATTCAGTTTTTTGAGGTTTTGAATTGAAGTTATACAGTGTATTGTATTGTATTGTTGAGTGTATTGTATTGTTGTGTTTGTTTTGTTCTATTCCCGAGGGGTATAGGTCTAACTTCTTGATCCTTGGCTCTACAATGGATTTGACAGTGAGATGGGAAGTATAAGCCAATTTGAAAGAATAGTTTCAATAGAATGTGTTGATATTCTCTTTGAAATATGTTTCGTAATGTGTATCAAGAATAATTGGTAAAATTAATAATTTATCATTTAGTTAATGAACTGAACTAAAACTGTTGTTCTGATCTGTTCTTTCGAGGTTATCATGAAAAGTGACATCAGACGGTATCTTAATGCATGGAAGAGATAATTGGACCGAATAGTGTGTGTACCTCAAAACCCCCTCTCACTGAAAAGTGACAAAGGCGTTGAAGAAGGCCTTCCGAACCACTTCTACCGAGAGAAAGGAACCAAGCCAGAAATTGGTGTACAGTGTCAGATCTAAGCTATCAACTGCTTTTCTTTCATGTTAATCTCAGGAGTGTGAGAGTCCACTTGGAGTGATCATGGAAAGAGATCTGTTCCAACCTTTTCTCATGATACTGGTATATTGGTTGACGAAAGGACAAGACATGAGTGGTAAGATGAGACATTGAAATTGGGACATTATCATGGGCCGTCCAATTCTATCTGAAGAAGAACGAAAAGGACCAGAAGAATCAGTGCCTGAGAGGAGGGGTTGGTCAACTGTGCCAATAAAATTGTTTTATACTTTTTTGGTATCAGGTTGATTGTAGAGGTCTACACCGTGTAAAATTATAGTAATTTAGATTAAGAATGCATTGAGATACTGATCTGTATTATTATCATGATTAAAAAAGTTAATAGTAGAATTATGGGATAATTATACTGAATGTAAATTCTGCTAATATTGATGTGTGTTAAATTGAGGTTTTTACTTTGAGCGATAAAGACCAATTTGAATCACTGAGGAATGTAATTCTAAATTTTGATTGGATAAATAGTTGGGTTGTTTAATTATGATTTGGAATATGAATGATTTCCCTGACCTATTCTCTATTCCTGACTACATCTTTGAGCGTGAGGACAGAGGGATGTCTGTCCTATATATTGTGATGAGGTCTGTGTTTAGATTACTGGTTCTCATGTAACTTAGGGAGCTATGTTATGTTTTTATTTTCCTCAGATTATTCTGTGTTATTAAACATGTGCAAGTTTGTCTTGTAGAATATAAAAGCTGTAAACTTAGTTTCAGAAGGGAGAAAGCTTACATATAAAGCTAAGGTATTTGACATTGAGGAGATAAGCTTTTTTACATTTTCTTTTAAATAATGAGTATGTAATTAATGTTCTGATTCTTTAGAAGGGACAATGTCCCTGAGTGGGGAATGTAGGGGCAGAATCAGAAATCTTTAGGTAACATTTATAGATAAGATGTTTTATTTTCATAATATGCTTGTGAGATACTTGTCATTTAGAATGCATCTTTTTGTACTATAGTGTTGGCCTTTTGCAGTTATCATTTCTCTGTCAGGGTTCAGTTACTTGGGCCCCAGAAAGGGGAGAGGTCAAGCTTGTCTTCTTATGTAAACATATCTTTTAATCCATGTGAAGGGATGATTGAGGGGGAACCAATTATCTCTTGGCTCCACAATGTCTGTGTGCCAGTCACTCCCTACTTTTCCCATCGGGAAGAGGAGGATGGCAGTGTCTGGAACCATTCTATGTTCCCTCTGAGGTTGCCCTTAATTGACCTAGAGGCTCACTCTCCTCTTCGTGAGCTTGTCCAGGATGGGTTGTATTTGGGATGGGAGTGTCTAAAATGACAATTGATATATACCATTGAATGAGGTAATGTGTTGGTACCATTTTGTACCAAGAACGAGATAAGCGCTTCGTTTAGGAGACCAAACTGAACGATAATTTATAGCCAATGCTGTCTGGCTATGTGTGTCTTTGCTATAAAGGATCTCAGTTGCAAAGATGTAAGCACTCTCAGAGAATTCATTTATAGACACTGAATTGATCTGAGAGTCACAGGGTTGTGATGGAGCTCATATAATTAAAGATGGACTTTATGATAACTCTGTCTTGTGTGTGGTTTGCTCTCTCAAGATTTGGTAATACAGGACATTTGCACGACAGGCCAAAGGAGGAATTGGCTTTGGGGGAGACCAGTGAAATATACCTGCTGGAGCGCGTGCTACGAGTGGGTGCTGCTATGGTGACCAGAGAGCTGAGATAAGGCGGGGCTTTCAGTAGCAAAGCCTTATAGATGACCTGGAGCCAGTGGGTTTGGCGACGAGTATGAAGCGAGGGCCAGCCAACGAGAGCGTACAGGTCACAGTGGTGGGTAATAAATGTGGCTTTGGTGACAAAAAGGATGGCACTGTGATAGACTGCATCGAGTTTTCTGAGTAGAGTGTTGGAGGCTATTTTGTAAATGACATCGCTGAAGTCAAGGATCAGTAGGATAGTCAGTTTTACGAGGCTATGTTTGGCAGCATGAGTGAAGGAGGCTTTGTTGCGTAATAAGAAGCCGATTCTAGATTTAACTTTGTATTGGAGATGCTTAATGTGAATCTGGAAGGAGAGTTTGCAGTCTAGCCAGACACCTAGGTAATTGTAAGTTGTCCACATATTCTAAGTCAGAACCATCCAGAGTAGTGATGCTGGACCGGCGGGCAGGTGTGGGCAGTAATCGGATTGAAGAGCATACATTTAGTTTTACTTGCATTTAAGAGCAGTTGGAGGCCAAGGAAGGAGAGTTGTAATGGCATTGAAGCCCGTCTGGAGGTTAGTTAACACAGTGTCCAAAGAAGGGCCAGAAGTATGCAGAATGGTGTCGTCTGCGTTAGAGGTGGATCAGAGAATCACCAGTGGCAAGCACAACATCATTGATGTATACAGAAAAGAGTCGGCCCAAGAATTGAACCCTGTGGCACCCTCAAAGATGTTCAAGAAATTGGTAAACGAGGCGAGGCAGTCATTTGAGAAACCAAAGCTTTTGAGTCTGCCAATAGTAATGTGGTGATTGACAGAGTCGAAAGCCTTGGCCAGGTCGTTGAAGACAGCTGCACAGACTGCCTACTTACAAGTACACTTTTTCTCTGGATTGTTCCGTTATTAATCTAAAACTATCAACCCGTTATCTTATCTACCACCATGACTATATAATTTATTATATCATCTTATAGCAATTCGAAACCATTATGACACTAGTCTCATCTCTATCTTCCTCAGAGATCAGCCTTTTTGTAGCAAATCTTGTGTCAATTCGATGTGTTCATTTCTTGTTTACAGGACGGTTTTGTGATATCAAGGTATGATCTACTAGTGTTCAACATGAAACATAATTTAATTTAACATTGAGATTAATAATACATCGTTTACACTCACCTGTGCATATGACAAAATAGCTTACTATCAAATCCAAACGGCTGAGCGATTTTTCTTAATGTCAAAGTTTCATAGATTATAACCTTTTATCAAAATATAGTAGTATGGCTCAGGTTTTCAGACGATGTCTGAAAACTTGGCCATTTTCTCTGAGAATCAACAGTAGAAGTAGGCCAACTTGTTGAGTATTGTAGTCTTACTATAACTAACTTTTAATACAATTGATGAGTGGAACAAATTAGATTTTGTTCAAGTGTTCCAAGTATTCTTAATGAATACTTTTATCGTGTTTAATTAATAATGTATCCACTGAATACTTTCGTGTTTACCTCACAGCTGGTGAGCTGTAGTACAGCAGGTACAAAGACACCTCCCGTGCCTTCTGGACAAAGCTTGTCTGTGGTGCTGAGGAGGCCAGCAACATCTTTGTTGAGTTCCATGCGAGCAGCATTGGGGCTCATTGTGGACAAAACAATAAGAGGAGATGCAATCTCAAAAATATTTTATTGGCAAGCGATGGAAGGAATCTAACGTCCTCTTATCTAAATGAAACTGATGCTTCTTGTGAAAAAATATGCATATGTTTTTTGTGTTTGTTTTAATAGTTGGCAATTGCTATTGAGAACTATATAAACACTTTTGAAAACTATCAGCTCTATCAGTCCTAATTTTTTTCCTCCTTCAATCAGGTGTCACAATGTGTACCTCGTCAGGCCAGCGTGACATCTATAAAACAGGAGGTAGAATTACACTCCAATAGTGCTATGTGACTTTACGATTTTACATTCCTGCTTTTACAAAATGTAATATATTTATTTTGAGAATAATGAAGTCATAATGTTAACATTTTACATTTAGTGTACATTTGTTACTATGTTATTACATAACTTTAGCTTACCTGTCAAAACAACATTGCAGTTACACAGGAACAGCTATGTAATTGTAGTTTGTCAGTATAGGTTATAGGTGGATACACAGTATAGGACTGAGTATAATCTGATTGGTCCCATTGGGAGCTGCCTCACATTTTATTCAAATTGGACATGGATAGTTTTCCAGGTGGTACTGTCTGGGGCGACCAATCATGTCTACTGTCTGGACCTGGGAGCGACCAATCATGTGCCAGTCATCCGCCACGGCACAACCCAAGGGGGAGCGCCACCCCAGACAGGAAGATCACATCAGTGACTCAACCCACTCAAGTGACGCACCCCTCCTAGGGACGGCATGAAAGAGCACCAGTAAGCCAGTGACTCAGCCCCTGTGGACAGAGGGGAACCGGCCAGGCAGAGACAGCAAGGGCGGTTCATTGCCTTTCGGTTCACCTTTACACTCCTGGGCCAGACTACACTCAATCATATGACCCACTGAAGAGATGAGCTTTCAGTAAAGACAAATGTTGAGACCGAGTTTGCGTCTCTCACATGGGTTGGCAGACTATTCCACAAAAATGGAGCTCTATAGGAGAAAGCTCTGCCTCCCGCTGTTTGCTTAGAAATTCTAGGGACAATTGGGAGGCCTGCGTCTTGTGACCGTAGCATACGTGTAGGTATGTACGGCAGGACCAATTCAGCGAGCAAGCCAATGTAATGCTTTGTAGGTTAGCAGTAAAACCTTGAAATCAGCCCTTGCCTTGACAGGAAGCCTGTATAGGGAGGCTAGCATTGGAGTAATATGATGATTTTTTGGTTCTAGTCAGGATTCTAGCAGCCGTATTTAGCACTAACTGAATTTCATTTAGTGCTTTATCGGGGTAGCCGGAAAGTAGAGCATTGCAGTAGTCGAACCTAGAAGTAACAAAAGCATGGATGAATTTTTCTGCATAATTTTTGGACAGAAAGTTTCTGATTTTTGCAAAGTGACATAGATGGAAAAAAGCTGTCCTTGAAACAGTCTTGATATGTTCGTCAAAAGAGATATCAGGGTCCAGAGTAATGCCGAGGTTCTTCACAGTTTTATTTGAGACGACTGTACAACTGTAATGGATTTCCTCCTGGGAAGGAGAGGCAGACCAAAATGCAGCGTGGCTATTATAGTTAATGTTTTCAATATAGAAAAACTCAACATGAACATAATACAAAACAATAAACGTGGCAAAACCGAAACAGCCCTATCTGGTGCAGATAGGAAACAACCACCCACAAAACCCAACACAAAACAGGCTACCTAAATATGGTTCCCAATCAGAGACAATGGCTAACACCTGCCTCTGATTGAGAACCATATCAGGCCAAACATAGAAATAGACAAACCAGACACACAACATAGAATGCCCACTCCGATAACACCCTTACCAAACAAACATAGAAACGTACAAGGCAGGGTCAGGGTGTGAAAGTAAGGTGGACTCCGGCCGCAAAACCTGAACCTATTGGGGTGGGTCTGGGTGGGCATCTGTCCGCGGTGGCGGCCCTGGTGCTGGACGTGGCCCCCACTTCACCATAGTCTTAGTCCGCCTTCTTATCCGCCTCAGTGGCCTCCTAACCTTCTAAATTACCACACTGGACTGAGGGGCAGCTCGGGACAGAGGGGCAGTTCGGGACAGCTCGGGCCAGAGGGGCAGCTCGGAACAGAGGGGCAGCTCGTGACAGAGGGGCAGCTCGGGGACAGAGGGGCAGCTCGGGACTGACTGACGACTCCGGCAGACCCTGGCTGACTGACGGCTCTGGCAGATCCTGGCTGACTGGCGGCTCTGGCGGATCCTGGCTGACTGACGGCTCTGGCGGATCATGGCTGACTGGCGGCTCTGGCGGATCCTGGCTGACTAGCGGCTCTGGAAGATCCTGGCTGACTGGCGGCTCTGGAAGATCCTGGCTGACTGGCGGCTCTGGAAGATCCTGGCTGACTGGCGGCTCTGGAAGATCCTGGCTGACTGGCGGCTCTGGAAGATCCTGGCTGACTGGCGGCTCTGGAAGATCCTGGCTGACTGGCGGCTCTGGCGGCTCATGACAGACGGGAGACTGGCGGCTCATGACAGACGGGAGACTCTAGCAGCTCTGGACAGACGGGAGACTCTGCTAGCGCTGGAGAGGAGGAAGGCTCTGGCAGCGCTGGACAGACGAGGCGCACTGTAGGCCTGGTGCGTGGTGCCGGCACTGGTGGTAGTATGCCGAGGACACGCACCTCAGGGAAGTGCGGGGAGCTGCAACCGGAGGGCTCGTTGCGTGGAGGTGGTACTGGATAGACCGGAACGTGCAGGCGCACTGGAGCTCTTGAGCACCGAGCCTGCCCTGGTTGATTGCTCCCGGTCGCCCTGCCACTGGGCTGTGCAGGCGAACCGGGGACACCATGCACAAGGCTAGTGCCATGTATGCCGGGAGCTGGTATGGACCGCACTGTGCTAGGTCCAGAGACATGTTGGACAAAACCCACTGAGTCGATGATGGCTCTGAAAGCCTTTTGGAGTGTGGACTGTGGACTTTTCAACGTGAATATTAAAGTCAACAAAAATTAGAACTTTATCTGCTATGACTAGAAGGTCCGATAGGAATTCAGGGAACTCAATGAGGAACGCTGTATATGGCCCAGGAGGCCTGTAAAAAACAGTAGCTACAAAAAGTGATTGAGTAGGCTGCATAGATTTCATGCAAGCTCAAAAGGCGAAAACGTCATTTTTTGTTTTGTAAATTGAAATTTGCTATCGCCTTTGCGGGATGCGCGGGGGATATGGTCACTAGTGTGTAGCCAGGAGGTGAGGCCTCATTTAACACAGTAAATTCATCAGGCATAAGCCATGTTTCAGTTAGGCCAATCACATTTAGGCCAATGACTTGAGTTTTCAATTTGCCAGAGCTAATGGTGGGAAGCTTCTGCATCTCAGACCCCATAACGGGAGGAGTAGAGACAAGAGAAGGCTTGGGGAAAACCGGTTGAAAGTTTCTGTTGGCTGAATGAGCGACACCGGTACCTAAACTTAATATTAGCTAGCTATCTTGATGTATTTATCACAAAAAAAATGTTTTTAAATGCATTTGTAAGTAGCTAGCTAACAGCCATGGAGGAGGGTGAAAGGATAGCAGCCCCAACTGTCAGAGAGAGGAGGCTATTCTGGATAGAGGTACATTTGTGTAGTTCCAGTCCCTAGAAGTGAGGACGGAGGTAATAGTAACATCATATTTAGTGTGGTGTAATTTGACTATAATGAAGTCTGTTTATTGTGGGGTTTTCTGTCCTCAGATAAAAAGCTATATGAAAGCCAGTCTACATTTGAAGAGGTCCCAATGAAGAGCAGTGGTTCTCAGTCCTGGGGACTCAAAAGAGGCACATTTTTGTTTTTGCCTCAGCACTGCACAGCTGAATCAAATGATCAACTCATCGAGAAGCTTCAAGTGGTATTTATGTATTCATTTGTGATGCCATCCTTGATATGATCCTGTTATTGTCACATGCTACACATGTACATATGTGTGTCCATGCATCTATCAATCCAATATTATCATGATTTGTTATCAGGGATATTATACTTTGGTAATCCACAATGACCCGGAGATGTAAAAATCTAATAATTACATTGTCTTCCATATTCCTACAGATACCTTGTAACTGGAGTGTCCTTAAAAACGATTGCCTACAAGGTTGGTTGACCAGGGTCATCTGGGACTGCCTCCTGGAGGAATTCAGGTGTGTGAAGGCTACCTGTGTCCTGCGTAACTTCATGAGGATGGACACGAGGACCAGGAGCGGATCCGCAGCTCACCGCCGTGTCCCAGAGGAGATGTCTGCTGCTCTGCAGGATGTTTCAAGGATGGGGTCCAACAACACAGCAAGAGAGGCAATCCGTGGGGTCTAAAATGTAGAACAATTAGACACCCTATAACCAACACCTACACACTCATGTATCAATCTGATTGATGGTGTTGTGCAGTAAGCAGGTTCAGATGTATAACTGTGGCTCCAAAAGTAGGCAAGAGGGCCAACCATGGAGAATATTAAGACACAATAATTTCTATAATTATGCTAATAATTGTTCATATTTTTCAGCATAAAGTTCTCTGCAGCCACATCGTGTGGTGTGGACACCAGGTGAGGCCACACACACATATTCCTGTTGAACACTGTCACTTTAACAACCTTATTTTCTCAATAACAGTCTCTCTCCTTCACTTCATCCCTCTCTCCCTTTCTCCCTAAATCCTCTAGGTTATATGAGCTGTGTCGGTGAACACTTCCTGCATCTGAACTGGCTACATCGAGGGCACAGCAATCCAGCCTTACATTCTGGCACAGAGGGGGTCTGGTTTTGTGGCTGTTGGACTTCCTGAGCCAACGCTCACAGCGAGTCAAAATAGGTCCCCATGTGTCGGATATATACGGGATACCAACACAGGCTCTCCTCAGGGATGTGTTTTGTCCCCACTTCTGTACATCTTATAAACTAATAGTTGTACTTAGTTCCCATACTGACAGATACCTCGTTAAGTTCGCTGATGACACTGCCTTGATCAACCTGTTGCATGATGACGAGGAACATCATGGCCCGGTCCTAGATGACTTTGTAGAGTGGTATGAGGAATCACACTGGGTCCTCAATACCAACAAGACCAAAGAGATGTGCATAGACTTCAGGAAGGATACAACACCATCCTCTGCAACATCTATCAGAGGTCAGAATATAGAAATATTAGAGGAATATAAATATCTGGGTGTCCTTTTGGACAATAAGCTTCAGTGGAGTAAATGTACAGACCTGATCAACAAAAAGAGCTAACATATACTTGTACTTTCTAAAAAAAATTGGTTTCTTTTAATATAGACTGTACTATACTGACTCTGTTTTACAAATCCTTTATTGAGAGTATTTTAACTTTTTGTAATGTTTGATGGTTTGGCAATGCCACTATCAGCCAGATAAGCATGCGGAGGAGACTTATTACCACAGCAAGCAAGGTACTTGGAGTCAAACAGACAGGCCTGGATGAGATCTTTAAGGTCAGAGCCCTCCGTAAGGTTCTCAAAATCATTTTAGACCCAAGCCAAGTACCTGGACTTTGAATTACTCCCCTCTGGGCGCATGTATAGGGCACCCCCAGCAGGAAGAATAGAACGAGACAATAATTTGTGCCAGGTGTGATATCCCTCCTAAATAGCTCCGGCGAATGTTCCCATTGACCCCGTAAGGCCAGCAGGTTAGTCTTTTCTTCTTTTTAAAAAATGGATTGATTAATTTTTAAAAATGTTTTATTTCTCATTTCTTACTATTATTATTCTTATTGGTGCGTAACTGTTATGAAAGTTGTTTTGTCAATCGTGTTTTGTATTTAAACATCACTTTGAATGTGTACATGACTCTGCAACAGAATTTCCCTATGGGGACAATAAAGTCAGTAAGTAAGTAAGCATGATCAGATGTGAGGGGTCACTTGGTCAGGTCAACAGGAAGTATTATTTAAGATATGCTTTACATTGAAATACAGATAGATGCAGTAGTCCCAGAGTTACAGAGTGCAGTAGTCCTCCATCGATGTACCAGAACGTTGTTTTCTCTCAACTGAATTTCCATGGTTTTATATTAATGTTTCTGTACATTGTCTACATTTGCACATTTATTTTAATAAAGCTGTACTTTTTTACAAGGTCAGTTTTTCATTTCAACTCCTGATTGATGACTAACAAGGCTTAAACATGCTCTCTCTCCATCTGTCTCTCATCTGCAGATATGTTTTTATGTGAGAGGATGCCAACCCCCAGTCCCATCATCACCACCTCACCTGCTTTAAGATAAACATTGTGCCGACTAGACACTTATGTAGTTGTGATGAACTGAGAGAATATTTATGTAGCACTGTGATTCATTAATCCTGTGCTGCCTTCCCTGCTCCTTTGAGCTTAACTCTTTCCTTTCTGTCTGTAACACCTCTCTTGCCACCTCCTCTTTCTTCCTCTGTTTTTATAATGCACATCAGATGTGCATGAAATACAGATTGAACTTGTATTTATAACACCTGGATAATGAGCTTTTCAATAAAGCGTTTCACATTCTCTACTGGTTGAAATGATGTGTATTTTGATCAAATACTCCACCTATCCTGTGTTTATCAGATCAATACAGATGAAGGGCATTAGATGTTGAGATGAACCGGTGTTAGAGTATTTACATGATGCATAGGCACCGCACCGGGCTATGCACCCGCACTGGGGACACCGTGCTCTCCAAAGCATAACACGGTGCCTGTCCGGTCTCTCGGTGCCTGTCCGTGCTGCCTCCAATACCAGCGCCTCTCCGCCTTTGCTGCCTCCAGCTCTTCTTTGGGGTGGTGATAATCTCCTGGCTGTGCCCAGGGTCCTTTACCGTCCAATTCGTCCTCCCATGTCCATTCCTCTTGGACATGGAAACAACCACCCACAAAACCCAACACAAAACAGGCTACCTAATATGGTTCCCAATCAGAGACAATGACTAACACCTGCCTCTGATTGAGAACCATATCAGGCCAAACATAGAAATACACAAACCAGACACACAACATAGAATGCCCACTCCGATCACACCCTGACCAAACAAACATAGAAACATACAACGCAAACTATGGTCAGGGTGTGACAACAGCCATTAAGATTAATTGTCAGATTCAACAGAAGATCTCTTTGTTTCTTGGGACCTAGAACAAGCGTCTCTGTTTTGTCCAAGTTTAAAAGTAGAAAGTTTGCAGCCATCCACCTCCTTATGTCTGAAAAACAGGCAATTTTGGGCAATTTTGGGGCTTCATCATGTTTCATTGAAATGTACAGCTGTGTGTCATCCACATAGCAGTGAAAGTTAACATAATGTTTTCAAATGACATCCCCAAGAGGTAAAATATATAGTGAAAACAATAGTTGTCCTAAAACGGAACCTTGAAGAACACCGAAATTTACAGTTGATTTGTCAGAGGACAAACCATTCACAGAGACAAACTGATATCTTTCCGACAGATAAGATCTAAACCAGGCCAGAACTTGTCCATGTAGACCAATTTGGGTTTCCAATCTCTCCAAAATAATGTGGTGATCGATGGTATCAAAAGCAGCACTTAAGGTCTAGGACAGATACGGTCTGATGCCATCTAAAAGGTCATTTACCACCTTCACAAGTGCAGTCTCAGTGCTATTATGTGGTCTAAAACCAGACTGAAGCATTCCGTATACATTGTTTGTCTTCAGGAAGACAGTGAGTTGTTGCGCAACAGCCTTTTACATTTTTTTTGAGAGGAATGGAAGATTCGATATAGGCCAATAGTGTTTTTATATTTTCTGGGTCAAGGTTTGGCTTTTTCAAGAGAGGCTTTATTACTGCCACTTTTAGTGAATTTGGTACACATCCGGTGGATAGAGTCTCCTATGTTCAACATAGGAGGGCCAAGCACAGGAAGCAGCTCTTTCAGTAGTTTAGTTGGAATAGGGTCCAGTATGCAGCTTGAAGGTTTTAGAGGCCATGATTATTTTCATCATTGTGACAAGAGATATAGTACTAAAAGACTTGTGTCTCTCTTGATCCTAGGTACTGGCAGAGTTGTGAAGGAATACGCAGATTTAAAGAGGAGTCCTTAATTTGCTTTCTAATAATCAGGATATTTCATGAATTTATTACTGCTGAAGTGAAAGCCATCCTCTCTTGGGGAATGCTGCTTTTTAGTTAGCTTTGCGACAGTATCAAAAATAAATTTTGGATTGTTCATATTTTCCTCAATTAAGTTGGAAAAGTAGGATGATCGAGCAGCAGTAAGGGCTCTTCGATACTGTACGGTACTGTCTTTCCAAGCTAGTCGGAAGACTTCCAGTTTGCTGTGGCACCATTTCTGTTCCAATGTTCTGGAAGCTTCAGAGCTCGGGTATTTTCTGTATAAAAGGGAGCTAGTCTCTTATGAGATTTTATTTAGCTTTTAGGGGTGCAACTGCATCTAGGGTATTGCGCAAGATTAAATTGAGTTCCTCAGTTAGGTGGTTAACTGATTTTTGTCCTCTGACGTCCTTGGGTAGACAGAGGGAGTCTGGAAGGACATCAGGGAATCTTTGTGTTGTCTGTGAATTTATAGCACGACTTTTGATGTTCCTTGGTTTGGGTCTGAGCAGATTATTTGTTGCAATTGCAAACGTAGTAAAATGGTTGTCCGATAGTCCAGGATTATGAGGAAAAACATTAAGATCCACAACATTTATTCCATGACAAAACTAGGTCTTGAGTATGACTGAAACAGTGAGTAGGTCCAGAGACATGTTGGACAAAACCCACTGAGTCGATGATGGCTCTGAAAGCCTTTTGGAGTGTGGACTGTGGACTTTTCAACGTGAATATTAAAGTCAACAAAAATTAGAACATTATCTGCTATGACTAGAAGGTCCGATAGGAATTCAGGGAACTCAATGAGGAACGCTGTATATGGCCCAGGAGGCCTGTAAAACAGTAGCTATAAAAAGTGATTGAGTAGGCTGCATAGATTTCATGACTAAAAGCTCAAAAGGCGAAAACGTCATTTTTTGTTTTGTAAATTGAAATTTGCTATCGTAAATGTTAGCAACACCTCCGCCTTTGCGGGATGCGCGGGGATATGGTCACTAGTGTGTAGCCAGGAGGTGAGGCCTCATTTAACACAGTAAATTCATCAGGCATAAGCCATGTTTCAGTTAGGCCAATCACATTTAGGCCAATGACTTGAGTTTTCAATTTGCCAGAGCTAATGGTGGGAAGCTTCTGCATCTCAGACCCCATAACGGGAGGAGTAGAGACAAGAGAAGGCTTGGCCTCTGACTCCGACTTTGGGGGAAAACCGGTTGAAAGTTTCTGTTGGCTGAATGAGCGACACCGGTACCTAAACTTAATATTAGCTAGCTATCTTGATGTATTTATCACAAAAAAAATGTTTTTAAATGCATTTGTAAGTAGCTAGCTAACAGCCATGGAGGAGGGTGAAAGGATAGCAAGCCCCAACTGTCAGAGAGAGGAGGCTATTCTGGATAGAGGTACATTTGTGTAGTTCCAGTCCCTAGAAGTGAGGACGGAGGTAATAGTAACATCATATTTAGTGTGGTGTAATTTGACTATAATGAAGTCTGTTTATTGTGAGGTTTTCTGTCCTCAGATAAAAAGCTATATGAAAGCCAGTCTACATTTGAAGAGGTCCCAATGAAGAGCAGTGGTTCTCAGTCCTGGGGACTCAAAAGAGGCACATTTTTGTTTTTGCCTCAGCACTGCACAGCTGAATCAAATGATCAACTCATCGAGAAGCTTCAAGTGGTATTTATGTATTCATTTGTGATGCCATCCTTGATATGATCCTGTTATTGTCACATGCTACACATGTACATATGTGTGTCCATGCATCTATCAATCCAATATTATCATGATTTGTTATCAGGGATATTATACTTTGGTAATCCACAATGACCCGGAGATGTAAAAATCTAATAATTACATTGTCTTCCATATTCCTACAGATACCTTGTAACTGGAGTGTCCTTAAAAACGATTGCCTACAAGGTTGGTTGACCAGGGTCATCTGGGACTGCCTCCTGGAGGAATTCAGGTGTGTGAAGGCTACCTGTGTCCTGCGTAACTTCATGAGGATGGACACGAGGACCAGGAGCGGATCCGCAGCTCACCGCCGTGTCCCAGAGGAGATGTCTGCTGCTCTGCAGGATGTTTCAAGGATGGGGTCCAACAACACAGCAAGTGAGGCAATCCGTGGGGTCTAAAATGTAGAACAATATGACACCCTATAACCAACACCTACACACTCATGTATCAATCTGATTGATGGTGTTGTGCAGTAAGCAGGTTCAGATGTATAACTGTGGCTCCAAAAGTAGGCAAGAGGGCCAACCATGGAGAATATTAAGACACAATAATTTCTATAATTATGCTAATAATTGTTCATATTTTTCAGCATAAAGTTCTCTGCAGCCACATCGTGTGGTGTGGACACCAGGTGAGGCCACACACACATATTCCTGTTGAACACTGTCACTTTAACAACCTTATTTTCTCAATAACAGTCTCTCTCCTTCACTTCATCCCTCTCTCCCCTTCTCCCTAAATCCTCTAGGTTATATGAGCTGTGTCGGTGAACACTTCCTGCATCTGAACTGGCTACATCGAGGGCACAGCAATCCAGCCTTACATTCTGGCACAGAGGGGGTCTGGTTTTGTGGCTGTTGGACTTCCTGAGCCAACGCTCACAGCGAGTCAAAATAGGTCCCCATGTGTCGGATATATACGGGATACCAACACAGGCTCTCCTCAGGGATGTGTTTTGTCCCCACTTCTGTACATCTTATAAACTAATAGTTGTACTTAGTTCCCATACTGACAGATACCTCGTTAAGTTCGCTGATGACACTGCCTTGATCAACCTGTTGCATGATGACGAGGAACATCATGGCCCGGTCCTAGATGACTTTGTAGAGTGGTATGAGGAATCACACTGGGTCCTCAATACCAACAAGACCAAAGAGATGTGCATAGACTTCAGGAAGGATACAACACCATCCTCTGCAACATCTATCAGAGGTCAGAATATAGAAATATTAGAGGAATATAAATATCTGGGTGTCCTTTTGGACAATAAGCTTCAGTGGAGTAAATGTACAGACCTGATCAACAAAAAGAGCTAACATATACTTGTACTTTCTAAAAAAAAATTGGTTTCTTTTAATATAGACTGTACTATACTGACTCTGTTTTACAAATCCTTTATTGAGAGTATTTTAACTTTTTGTAATGTTTGATGGTTTGGCAATGCCACTATCAGCCAGATAAGCATGCGGAGGAGACTTATTACCACAGCAAGCAAGGTACTTGGAGTCAAACAGACAGGCCTGGATGAGATCTTTAAGGTCAGAGCCCTCCGTAAGGTTCTCAAAATCATTTTAGACCCAAGCCAAGTACCTGGACTTTGAATTACTCCCCTCTGGGCGCATGTATAGGGCACCCCCAGCAGGAAGAATAGAACGAGACAATAATTTGTGCCAGGTGTGATATCCCTCCTAAATAGCTCCGGCGAATGTTCCCATTGACCCCGTAAGGCCAGCAGGTTAGTCTTTTCTTCTTTTTAAAAAATGGATTGATTAATTTTTTAAATGTTTTATTTCTCATTTCTTACTATTATTATTCTTATTGGTGCGTAACTGTTATGAAAGTTGTTTTGTCAATCGTGTTTTGTATTTAAACATCACTTTGAATGTGTACATGACTCTGCAACAGAATTTCCCTATGGGGACAATAAAGTCAGTAAGTAAGTAAGCATGATCAGATGTGAGGGGTCACTTGGTCAGGTCAACAGGAAGTATTATTTAAGATATGCTTTACATTGAAATACAGATAGATGCAGTAGTCCCAGAGTTACAGAGTGCAGTAGTCCTCCATCGATGTACCAGAACGTTGTTTTCTCTCAACTGAATTTCCATGGTTTTATATTAATGTTTCTGTACATTGTCTACATTTGCACATTTATTTTAATAAAGCTGTACTTTTTTACAAGGTCAGTTTTTCATTTCAACTCCTGATTGATGACTAACAAGGCTTAAACATGCTCTCTCTCCATCTGTCTCTCATCTGCAGATATGTTTTTATGTGAGAGGATGCCAACCCCCAGTCCCATCATCACCACCTCACCTGCTTTAAGATAAACATTGTGCCGACTAGACACTTATGTAGTTGTGATGAACTGAGAGAATATTTATGTAGCACTGTGATTCATTAATCCTGTGCTGCCTTCCCTGCTCCTTTGAGCTTAACTCTTTCCCTTTCTGTCTGTAACACCTCTGTCTGTAACACCCCTCTGAATCACCCCTCTAGACTACCCATCCCAGATACACAGTCTGGCCTTTAGAGATCACACATATTCCCCATACTGTACTGCTCCTCTTTCTTCCTCTGTTTTTATAATGCACATCAGATGTGCATGAAATACAGATTGAACTTGTATTTATAACACCTGGATAATGAGCTTTTCAATAAAGCGTTTCACATTCTCTACTGGTTGAAATGATGTGTATTTTGATCAAATACTCCACCTATCCTGTGTTTATCAGATCAATACAGATGAAGGGCATTAGATGTTGAGATGAACCGGTGTTAGAGTATTTACATGATGCATAGGCACCGCACCGGGCTATGCACCCGCACTGGGGACACCGTGCTCTCCAAAGCATAACACGGTGCCTGTCCGGTCTCTCGGTGCCTGTCCGTGCTGCCTCCTAATACCAGCGCCTCTCCGCCTTTGCTGCCTCCAGCTCTTCTTTGGGGTGGTGATAATCTCCTGGCTGTGCCCAGGGTCCTTTACCGTCCAATTCGTCCTCCCATGTCCATTCCTCTTGGACATGGAAACAACCACCCACAAAACCCAACACAAAACAGGCTACCTAATATGGTTCCCAATCAGAGACAATGACTAACACCTGCCTCTGATTGAGAACCATATCAGGCCAAACATAGAAATACACAAACCAGACACACAACATAGAATGCCCACTCCGATCACACCCTGACCAAACAAACATAGAAACATACAACGCAAACTATGGTCAGGGTGTGACAACAGCCATTAAGATTAATTGTCAGATTCAACAGAAGATCTCTTTGTTTCTTGGGACCTAGAACAAGCGTCTCTGTTTTGTCCAAGTTTAAAAGTAGAAAGTTTGCAGCCATCCACCTCCTTAGTCTGAAAAACAGGCAATTTTGGGCAATTTTGGGGCTTCATCATGTTTCATTGAAATGTACAGCTGTGTGTCATCCACATAGCAGTGAAAGTTAACATAATGTTTTCAAATGACATCCCCAAGAGGTAAAATATATAGTGAAAACAATAGTTGTCCTAAAACGGAACCTTGAGGAACACCGAAATTTACAGTTGATTTGTCAGAGGACAAACCATTCACAGAGACAAACTGATATCTTTCCGACAGATAAGATCTAAACCAGGCCAGAACTTGTCCATGTAGACCAATTTGGGTTTCCAATCTCTCCAAAATAATGTGGTGATCGATGGTATCAAAAGCAGCACTTAAGGTCTAGGACAGATACGGTCTGATGCCATCTAAAAGGTCATTTACCACCTTCACAAGTGCAGTCTCAGTGCTATTATGTGGTCTAAAACCAGACTGAAGCATTCCGTATACATTGTTTGTCTTCAGGAAGACAGTGAGTTGTTGCGCAACAGCCTTTTACATTTTTTTTGAGAGGAATGGAAGATTCGATATAGGCCAATAGTGTTTTTATATTTTCTGGGTCAAGGTTTGGCTTTTTCAAGAGAGGCTTTATTACTGCCACTTTTAGTGAGTTTGGTACACATCCGGTGGATAGAGTCTATTATAGTTTATTATGTTCAACATAGGAGGGCCAAGCACAGGAAGCAGCTCTTTCAGTAGTTTAGTTGGAATAGGGTCCAGTATGCAGCTTGAAGGTTTAGAGGCCATGATTATTTTCATCATTGTGACAAGAGATATAGTACTAAAAGACTTGTGTCTCTCTTGATCCTAGGTACTGGCAGAGTTGTGAAGGAATACGCAGATTTAAAGAGGAGTCCTTAATTTGCTTTCTAATAATCAGGATATTTCATGAATTTATTACTGCTGAAGTGAAAGCCATCCTCTCTTGGGGAATGCTGCTTTTTAGTTAGCTTTGCGACAGTATCAAAAATAAATTTTGGATTGTTCATATTTTCCTCAATTAAGTTGGAAAAGTAGGATGATCGAGCAGCAGTAAGGGCTCTTCGATACTGTACGGTACTGTCTTTCCAAGCTAGTCGGAAGACTTCCAGTTTGCTGTGGCACCATTTCTGTTCCAATGTTCTGGAAGCTTCAGAGCTCGGGTATTTTCTGTATAAAAGGGAGCTAGTCTCTTATGAGATTTTATTTAGCTTTTAGGGGTGCAACTGCATCTAGGGTATTGCGCAAGATTAAATTGAGTTCCTCAGTTAGGTGGTTAACTGATTTTTGTCCTCTGACGTCCTTGGGTAGACAGAGGGAGTCTGGAAGGACATCAGGGAATCTTTGTGTTGTCTGTGAATTTATAGCACGACTTTTGATGTTCCTTGGTTTGGGTCTGAGCAGATTATTTGTTGCAATTGCAAACGTAGTAAAATGGTTGTCCGATAGTCCAGGATTATGAGGAAAAACTTCAGCCTTGAGTATGACTGAAACAGTGAGTAGGTCCAGAGACATGTTGGACAAAACCCACTGAGTCGATGATGGCTCTGAAAGCCTTTTGGAGTGTGGACTGTGGACTTTTCAACGTGAATATTAAAGTCAACAAAAATTAGAACTTTATCTGCTATGACTAGAAGGTCCGATAGGAATTCAGGGAACTCAATGAGGAACGCTGTATATGGCCCAGGAGGCCTGTAAAAAACAGTAGCTACAAAAAGTGATTGAGTAGGCTGCATAGATTTCATGACTAAAAGCTCAAAAGGCGAAAACGTCATTTTTTGTTTTGTAAATTGAAATTTGCTATCGCCTTTGCGGGATGCGCGGGGGATATGGTCACTAGTGTGTAGCCAGGAGGTGAGGCCTCATTTAACACAGTAAATTCATCAGGCATAAGCCATGTTTCAGTTAGGCCAATCACATTTAGGCCAATGACTTGAGTTTTCAATTTGCCAGAGCTAATGGTGGGAAGCTTCTGCATCTCAGACCCCATAACGGGAGGAGTAGAGACAAGAGAAGGCTTGGGGAAAACCGGTTGAAAGTTTCTGTTGGCTGAATGAGCGACACCGGTACCTAAACTTAATATTAGCTAGCTATCTTGATGTATTTATCACAAAAAAATTGTTTTTAAATGCATTTGTAAGTAGCTAGCTAACAGCCATGGAGGAGGGTGAAAGGATAGCAAGCCCCAACTGTCAGAGAGAGGAGGCTATTCTGGATAGAGGTACATTTGTGTAGTTCCAGTCCCTAGAAGTGAGGACGGAGGTAATAGTAACATCATATTTAGTGTGGTGTAATTTGACTATAATGAAGTCTGTTTATTGTGAGGTTTTCTGTCCTCAGATAAAAAGCTATATGAAAGCCAGTCTACATTTGAAGAGGTCCCAATGAAGAGCAGTGGTTCTCAGTCCTGGGGACTCAAAAGAGGCACATTTTTGTTTTTGCCTCAGCACTGCACAGCTGAATCAAATGATCAACTCATCGAGAAGCTTCAAGTGGTATTTATGTATTCATTTGTGATGCCATCCTTGATATGATCCTGTTATTGTCACATGCTACACATGTACATATGTGTGTCCATGCATCTATCAATCCAATATTATCATGATTTGTTATCAGGGATATTATACTTTGGTAATCCACAATGACCCGGAGATGTAAAAATCTAATAATTACATTGTCTTCCATATTCCTACAGATACCTTGTAACTGGAGTGTCCTTAAAAACGATTGCCTACAAGGTTGGTTGACCAGGGTCATCTGGGACTGCCTCCTGGAGGAATTCAGGTGTGTGAAGGCTACCTGTGTCCTGCGTAACTTCATGAGGATGGACACGAGGACCAGGAGCGGATCCGCAGCTCACCGCCGTGTCCCAGAGGAGATGTCTGCTGCTCTGCAGGATGTTTCAAGGATGGGGTCCAACAACACAGCAAGTGAGGCAATCCGTGGGGTCTAAAATGTAGAACAATATGACACCCTATAACCAACACCTACACACTCATGTATCAATCTGATTGATGGTGTTGTGCAGTAAGCAGGTTCAGATGTATAACTGTGGCTCCAAAAGTAGGCAAGAGGGCCAACCATGGAGAATATTAAGACACAATAATTTCTATAATTATGCTAATAATTGTTCATATTTTTCAGCATAAAGTTCTCTGCAGCCACATCGTGTGGTGTGGACACCAGGTGAGGCCACACACACATATTCCTGTTGAACACTGTCACTTTAACAACCTTATTTTCTCAATAACAGTCTCTCTCCTTCACTTCATCCCTCTCTCCCCTTCTCCCTAAATCCTCTAGGTTATATGAGCTGTGTCGGTGAACACTTCCTGCATCTGAACTGGCTACATCGAGGGCACAGCAATCCAGCCTTACATTCTGGCACAGAGGGGGTCTGGTTTTGTGGCTGTTGGACTTCCTGAGCCAACGCTCACAGCGAGTCAAAATAGGTCCCCATGTGTCGGATATATACGGGATACCAACACAGGCTCTCCTCAGGGATGTGTTTTGTCCCCACTTCTGTACATCTTATAAACTAACTTAGTTCCCATACTGACAGATACCTCGTTAAGTTCGCTGATGACACTGCCTTGATCAACCTGTTGCATGATGACGAGGAACATCATGGCCCGGTCCTAGATGACTTTGTAGAGTGGTATGAGGAATCACACTGGGTCCTCAATACCAACAAGACCAAAGAGATGTGCATAGACTTCAGGAAGGATACAACACCATCCTCTGCAACATCTATCAGAGGTCAGAATATAGAAATATTAGAGGAATATAAATATCTGGGTGTCCTTTTGGACAATAAGCTTCAGTGGAGTAAATGTACAGACCTGATCAACAAAAAGAGCTAACATATACTTGTACTTTCTAAAAAAAAATTGGTTTCTTTTAATATAGACTGTACTATACTGACTCTGTTTTACAAATCCTTTATTGAGAGTATTTTAACTTTTTGTAATGTTTGATGGTTTGGCAATGCCACTATCAGCCAGATAAGCATGCGGAGGAGACTTATTACCACAGCAAGCAAGGTACTTGGAGTCAAACAGACAGGCCTGGATGAGATCTTTAAGGTCAGAGCCCTCCGTAAGGTTCTCAAAATCATTTTAGACCCAAGCCAAGTACCTGGACTTTGAATTACTCCCCTCTGGGCGCATGTATAGGGCACCCCCAGCAGGAAGAATAGAACGAGACAATAATTTGTGCCAGGTGTGATATCCCTCCTAAATAGCTCCGGCGAATGTTCCCATTGACCCCGTAAGGCCAGCAGGTTAGTCTTTTCTTCTTTTTAAAAAATGGATTGATTAATTTTTAAAAATGTTTTATTTCTCATTTCTTACTATTATTATTCTTATTGGTGCGTAACTGTTATGAAAGTTGTTTTGTCAATCGTGTTTTGTATTTAAACATCACTTTGAATGTGTACATGACTCTGCAACAGAATTTCCCTATGGGGACAATAAAGTCAGTAAGTAAGTAAGCATGATCAGATGTGAGGGGTCACTTGGTCAGGTCAACAGGAAGTATTATTTAAGATATGCTTTACATTGAAATACAGATAGATGCAGTAGTCCCAGAGTTACAGAGTGCAGTAGTCCTCCATCGATGTACCAGAACGTTGTTTTCTCTCAACTGAATTTCCATGGTTTTATATTAATGTTTCTGTACATTGTCTACATTTGCACATTTATTTTAATAAAGCTGTACTTTTTTACAAGGTCAGTTTTTCATTTCAACTCCTGATTGATGACTAACAAGGCTTAAACATGCTCTCTCTCCATCTGTCTCTCATCTGCAGATATGTTTTTATGTGAGAGGATGCCAACCCCCAGTCCCATCATCACCACCTCACCTGCTTTAAGATAAACATTGTGCCGACTAGACACTTATGTAGTTGTGATGAACTGAGAGAATATTTATGTAGCACTGTGATTCATTAATCCTGTGCTGCCTTCCCTGCTCCTTTGAGCTTAACTCTTTCCCTTTCTGTCTGTAACACCTCTCTCGCCAAAAATAGAACAAGATTATATTTCTATATCGCCAACCCTCCTGTTCTGCCAAGCTCCCTGCTGAATCACCCCTCTAGACTACCCATCCCAGATACACAGTCTGGCTGCTTTAGAGATCACACATATTCCCCATACTGTAGGGTTAGAACTGCGCTGTATCTCTCTTTCTTCCTCTGTTTTTATAATGCACATCAGATGTGCATGAAATACAGATTGAACTTGTATTTATAACACCTGGATAATGAGCTTTTCAATAAAGCGTTTCACATTCTCTACTGGTTGAAATGATGTGTATTTTGATCAAATACTCCACCTATCCTGTGTTTATCAGATCAATACAGATGAAGGGCATTAGATGTTGAGATGAACCGGTGTTAGAGTATTTACATGATGCATAGGCACCGCACCGGGCTATGCACCCGCACTGGGGACACCGTGCTCTCCAAAGCATAACACGGTGCCTGTCCGGTCTCTCGGTGCCTGTCCGTGCTGCCTCCAGCGCCTCTCCGCCTTTGCTGCCTCCAGCTCTTCTTTGGGGTGGTGATAATCTCCTGGCTGTGCCCAGGGTCCTTTACCGTCCAATTCGTCCTCCCATGTCCATTCCTCTTGGACATGGAAACAACCACCCACAAAACCCAACACAAAACAGGCTACCTAATATGGTTCCCAATCAGAGACAATGACTAACACCTGCCTCTGATTGAGAACCATATCAGGCCAAACATAGAAATACACAAACCAGACACACAACATAGAATGCCCACTCCGATCACACCCTGACCAAACAAACATAGAAACATACAACGCAAACTATGGTCAGGGTGTGACAACAGCCATTAAGATTAATTGTCAGATTCAACAGAAGATCTCTTTGTTTCTTGGGACCTAGAACAAGCGTCTCTGTTTTGTCCAAGTTTAAAAGTAGAAAGTTTGCAGCCATCCACCTCCTTATGTCTGAAAAACAGGCAATTTTGGGCAATTTTGGGGCTTCATCATGTTTCATTGAAATGTACAGCTGTGTGTCATCCACATAGCAGTGAAAGTTAACATAATGTTTTCAAATGACATCCCCAAGAGGTAAAATATATAGTGAAAACAATAGTTGTCCTAAAACGGAACCTTGAGGAACACCGAAATTTACAGTTGATTTGTCAGAGGACAAACCATTCACAGAGACAAACTGATATCTTTCCGACAGATAAGATCTAAACCAGGCCAGAACTTGTCCATGTAGACCAATTTGGGTTTCCAATCTCTCCAAAATAATGTGGTGATCGATGGTATCAAAAGCAGCACTTAAGGTCTAGGACAGATACGGTCTGATGCCATCTAAAAGGTCATTTACCACCTTCACAAGTGCAGTCTCAGTGCTATTATGTGGTCTAAAACCAGACTGAAGCATTCCGTATACATTGTTTGTCTTCAGGAAGACAGTGAGTTGTTGCGCAACAGCCTTTTACATTTTTTTGAGAGGAATGGAAGATTCGATATAGGCCAATAGTGTTTTTATATTTTCTGGGTCAAGGTTTGGCTTTTTCAAGAGAGGCTTTATTACTGCCACTTTTAGTGAGTTTGGTACACATCCGGTGGATAGAGTCTATTATAGTTTATTATGTTCAACATAGGAGGGCCAAGCACAGGAAGCAGCTCTTTCAGTAGTTTAGTTGGAATAGGGTCCAGTATGCAGCTTGAAGGTTTTAGAGGCCATGATTATTTTCATCATTGTGACAAGAGATATAGTACTAAAAGACTTGTGTCTCTCTTGATCCTAGGTACTGGCAGAGTTGTGAAGGAATACGCAGATTTAAAGAGGAGTCCTTAATTTGCTTTCTAATAATCAGGATATTTCATGAATTTATTACTGCTGAAGTGAAAGCCATCCTCTCTTGGGGAATGCAGTGGTTCTCAGTCCTGGGGACTCAAAAGAGGCACATTTTTGTTTTTGCCTCAGCACTGCACAGCTGAATCAAATGATCAACTCATCGAGAAGCTTCAAGTGGTATTTATGTATTCATTTGTGATGCCATCCTTGATATGATCCTGTTATTGTCACATGCTACACATGTACATATGTGTGTCCATGCATCTATCAATCCAATATTATCATGATTTGTTATCAGGGATATTATACTTTGGTAATCCACAATGACCCGGAGATGTAAAAATCTAATAATTACATTGTCTTCCATATTCCTACAGATACCTTGTAACTGGAGTGTCCTTAAAAACGATTGCCTACAAGGTTGGTTGACCAGGGTCATCTGGGACTGCCTCCTGGAGGAATTCAGGTGTGTGAAGGCTACCTGTGTCCTGCGTAACTTCATGAGGATGGACACGAGGACCAGGAGCGGATCCGCAGCTCACCGCCGTGTCCCAGAGGAGATGTCTGCTGCTCTGCAGGATGTTTCAAGGATGGGGTCCAACAACACAGCAAGAGAGGCAATCCGTGGGGTCTAAAATGTAGAACAATTAGACACCCTATAACCAACACCTACACACTCATGTATCAATCTGATTGATGGTGTTGTGCAGTAAGCAGGTTCAGATGTATAACTGTGGCTCCAAAAGTAGGCAAGAGGGCCAACCATGGAGAATATTAAGACACAATAATTTCTATAATTATGCTAATAATTGTTCATATTTTTCAGCATAAAGTTCTCTGCAGCCACATCGTGTGGTGTGGACACCAGGTGAGGCCACACACACACATTCCTGTTGAACACTGTCACTTTAACAACCTTATTTTCTCAATAACAGTCTCTCTCCTTCACTTCATCCCTCTCTCCCCTTCTCCCTAAATCCTCTAGGTTATATCAGCTGTGTCGGTGAACACTTCCTGCATCTGAACTGGCTACATCGAGGGCACAGCAATCCAGCCTTACATTCTGGCACAGAGGGGTCTGGTTTTGTGGCTGTTGGACTTCCTGAGCCAACGCTCACAGCGAGTCAAAATAGGTCCCCATGTGTCGGATATATACGGGATACCAACACAGGCTCTCCTCAGGGATGTGTTTTGTCCCCACTTCTGTACATCTTATAAACTAATAGTTGTACTTAGTTCCCATACTGACAGATACCTCGTTAAGTTCGCTGATGACACTGCCTTGATCAACCTGTTGCATGATTACGAGGAACATCATGGCCCGGTCCTAGATGACTTTGTAGAGTGGTATGAGGAATCACACTGGGTCCTCAATACCAACAAGACCAAAGAGATGTGCATATAGACTTCAGGAAGGATACAACACCATCCTCTGCAACATCTATCAGAGGTCAGAATATAGAAATATTAGAGGAATATAAATATCTGGGTGTCCTTTTGGACAATAAGCTTCAGTGGAGTAAATGTACAGACCTGATCAACAAAAAGAGCTAACATATACTTGTACTTTCTAAAAAAAATTGGTTTCTTTTAATATAGACTGTACTATACTGACTCTGTTTTACAAATCCTTTATTGAGAGTATTTTAACTTTTTGTAATGTTTGATGGTTTGGCAATGCCACTATCAGCCAGATAAGCATGCGGAGGAGACTTATTACCACAGCAAGCAAGGTACTTGGAGTCAAACAGACAGGCCTGGATGAGATCTTTAAGGTCAGAGCCCTCCGTAAGGTTCTCAAAATCATTTTAGACCCAAGCCAAGTACCTGGACTTTGAATTACTCCCCTCTGGGCGCATGTATAGGGCACCCCCCAGCAGGAAGAATAGAACGAGACAATAATTTGTGCCAGGTGTGATATCCCTCCTAAATAGCTCCGGCGAATGTTCCCATTGACCCCGTAAGGCCAGCAGGTTAGTCTTTTCTTCTTTTTAAAAAATGGATTGATTAATTTTTAAAAATGTTTTATTTCTCATTTCTTACTATTATTATTCTTATTGGTGCGTAACTGTTATGAAAGTTGTTTTGTCAATCGTGTTTTGTATTTAAACATCACTTTGAATGTGTACATGACTCTGCAACAGAATTTCCCTATGGGGACAATAAAGTCAGTAAGTAAGTAAGCATGATCAGATGTGAGGGGTCACTTGGTCAGGTCAACAGGAAGTATTATTTAAGATATGCTTTACATTGAAATACAGATAGATGCAGTAGTCCCAGAGTTACAGAGTGCAGTAGTCCTCCATCGATGTACCAGAACGTTGTTTTCTCTCAACTGAATTTCCATGGTTTTATATTAATGTTTCTGTACATTGTCTACATTTGCACATTTATTTTAATAAAGCTGTACTTTTTTACAAGGTCAGTTTTTCATTTCAACTCCTGATTGATGACTAACAAGGCTTAAACATGCTCTCTCTCCATCTGTCTCTCATCTGCAGATATGTTTTTATGTGAGAGGATGCCAACCCCCAGTCCCATCATCACCACCTCACCTGCTTTAAGATAAACATTGTGCCGACTAGACACTTATGTAGTTGTGATGAACTGAGAGAATATTTATGTAGCACTGTGATTCATTAATCCTGTGCTGCCTTCCCTGCTCCTTTGAGCTTAACTCTTTCCCTTTCTGTCTGTAACACCTCTCTTGCCACCTCCTCTTTCTTCCTCTGTTTTTATAATGCACATCAGATGTGCATGAAATACAGATTGAACTTGTATTTATAACACCTGGATAATGAGCTTTTCAATAAAGCGTTTCACATTCTCTACTGGTTGAAATGATGTGTATTTTGATCAAATACTCCACCTATCCTGTGTTTATCAGATCAATACAGATGAAGGGCATTAGATGTTGAGATGAACCGGTGTTAGAGTATTTACATGATGCATAGGCACCGCACCGGGCTATGCACCCGCACTGGGGACACCGTGCTCTCCAAAGCATAACACGGTGCCTGTCCGGTCTCTCGGTGCCTGTCCGTGCTGCCTCCAGCGCCTCTCCGCCTTTGCTGCCTCCAGCTCTTCTTTGGGGTGGTGATAATCTCCTGGCTGTGCCCAGGGTCCTTTACCGTCCAATTCGTCCTCCCATGTCCATTCCTCTTGGACATGGAAACAACCACCCACAAAACCCAACACAAAACAGGCTACCTAATATGGTTCCCAATCAGAGACAATGACTAACACCTGCCTCTGATTGAGAACCATATCAGGCCAAACATAGAAATACACAAACCAGACACACAACATAGAATGCCCACTCCGATCACACCCTGACCAAACAAACATAGAAACATACAACGCAAACTATGGTCAGGGTGTGACAACAGCCATTAAGATTAATTGTCAGATTCAACAGAAGATCTCTTTGTTTCTTGGGACCTAGAACAAGCGTTTCGGTTTTGTCCAAGTTTAAAAGTAGAAAGTTTGCAGCCATCCACCTCCTTATGTCTGAAAAACAGGCAATTTTGGGCAATTTTGGGGCTTCATCATGTTTCATTGAAATGTACAGCTGTGTGTCATCCACATAGCAGTGAAAGTTAACATAATGTTTTCAAATGACATCCCCAAGAGGTAAAATATATAGTGAAAACAATAGTTGTCCTAAAACGGAACCTTGAAGAACACCGAAATTTACAGTTGATTTGTCAGAGGACAAACCATTCACAGAGACAAACTGATATCTTTCCGACAGATAAGATCTAAACCAGGCCAGAACTTGTCCATGTAGACCAATTTGGGTTTCCAATCTCTCCAAAATAATGTGGTGATCGATGGTATCAAAAGCAGCACTTAAGGTCTAGGACAGATACGGTCTGATGCCATCTAAAAGGTCATTTACCACCTTCACAAGTGCAGTCTCAGTGCTATTATGTGGTCTAAAACCAGACTGAAGCATTCCGTATACATTGTTTGTCTTCAGGAAGACAGTGAGTTGTTGCGCAACAGCCTTTTACATTTTTTTTTTGAGAGGAATGGAAGATTCGATATAGGCCAATAGTGTTTTTATATTTTCTGGGTCAAGGTTTGGCTTTTTCAAGAGAGGCTTTATTACTGCCACTTTTAGTGAGTTTGGTACACATCCGGTGGATAGAGTCTATTATAGTTTATTATGTTCAACATAGGAGGGCCAAGCACAGGAAGCAGCTCTTTCAGTAGTTTAGTTGGAATAGGGTCCAGTATGCAGCTTGAAGGTTTTAGAGGCCATGATTATTTTCATCATTGTGACAAGAGATATAGTACTAAAAGACTTGTGTCTCTCTTGATCCTAGGTACTGGCAGAGTTGTGAAGGAATACGCAGCTTTAAAGAGGAGTCCTTAATTTGCTTTCTAATAATCAGGATATTTCATGAATTTATTACTGCTGAAGTGAAAGCCATCCTCTCTTGGGGAATGCAGTGGTTCTCAGTCCTGGGGACTCAAAAGAGGCACATTTTTGTTTTTGCCTCAGCACTGCACAGCTGAATCAAATGATCAACTCATCGAGAAGCTTCAAGTGGTATTTATGTATTCATTTGTGATGCCATCCTTGATATGATCCTGTTATTGTCACATGCTACACATGTACATATGTGTGTCCATGCATCTATCAATCCAATATTATCATGATTTGTTATCAGGGATATTATACTTTGGTAATCCACAATGACCCGGAGATGTAAAAATCTAATAATTACATTGTCTTCCATATTCCTACAGATACCTTGTAACTGGAGTGTCCTTAAAAACGATTGCCTACAAGGTTGGTTGACCAGGGTCATCTGGGACTGCCTCCTGGAGGAATTCAGGTGTGTGAAGGCTACCTGTGTCCTGCGTAACTTCATGAGGATGGACACGAGGACCAGGAGCGGATCCGCAGCTCACCGCCGTGTCCCAGAGGAGATGTCTGCTGCTCTGCAGGATGTTTCAAGGATGGGGTCCAACAACACAGCAAGTGAGGCAATCCGTGGGGTCTAAAATGTAGAACAATATGACACCCTATAACCAACACCTACACACTCATGTATCAATCTGATTGATGGTGTTGTGCAGTAAGCAGGTTCAGATGTATAACTGTGGCTCCAAAAGTAGGCAAGAGGGCCAACCATGGAGAATATTAAGACACAATAATTTCTATAATTATGCTAATAATTGTTCATATTTTTCAGCATAAAGTTCTCTGCAGCCACATCGTGTGGTGTGGACACCAGGTGAGGCCACACACACATATTCCTGTTGAACACTGTCACTTTAACAACCTTATTTTCTCAATAACAGTCTCTCTCCTTCACTTCATCCCTCTCTCCCCTTCTCCCTAAATCCTCTAGGTTATATGAGCTGTGTCGGTGAACACTTCCTGCATCTGAACTGGCTACATCGAGGGCACAGCAATCCAGCCTTAAATTCTGGCACAGAGGGGGTCTGGTTTTGTGGCTGTTGGACTTCCTGAGCCAACGCTCACAGCGAGTCAAAATAGGTCCCCATGTGTCGGATATATACGGGATACCAACACAGGCTCTCCTCAGGGATGTGTTTTGTCCCCACTTCTGTACATCTTATAAACTAACTTAGTTCCCATACTGACAGATACCTCGTTAAGTTCGCTGATGACACTGCCTTGATCAACCTGTTGCATGATGACGAGGAACATCATGGCCCGGTCCTAGATGACTTTGTAGAGTGGTATGAGGAATCACACTGGGTCCTCAATACCAACAAGACCAAAGAGATGTGCATATAGACTTCAGGAAGGATACAACACCATCCTCTGCAACATCTATCAGAGGTCAGAATATAGAAATATTAGAGGAATATAAATATCTGGGTGTCCTTTTGGACAATAAGCTTCAGTGGAGTAAATGTACAGACCTGATCAACAAAAAGAGCTAACATATACTTGTACTTTCTAAAAAAAATTGGTTTCTTTTAATATAGACTGTACTATACTGACTCTGTTTTACAAATCCTTTATTGAGAGTATTTTAACTTTTTGTAATGTTTGATGGTTTGGCAATGCCACTATCAGCCAGATAAGCATGCGGAGGAGACTTATTACCACAGCAAGCAAGGTACTTGGAGTCAAACAGACAGGCCTGGATGAGATCTTTAAGGTCAGAGCCCTCCGTAAGGTTCTCAAAATCATTTTAGACCCAAGCCAAGTACCTGGACTTTGAATTACTCCCCTCTGGGCGCATGTATAGGGCACCCCCAGCAGGAAGAATAGAACGAGACAATAATTTGTGCCAGGTGTGATATCCCTCCTAAATAGCTCCGGCGAATGTTCCCATTGACCCCGTAAGGCCAGCAGGTTAGTCTTTTCTTCTTTTTAAAAAATGGATTGATTAATTTTTAAAAATGTTTTATTTCTCATTTCTTACTATTATTATTCTTATTGGTGCGTAACTGTTATGAAAGTTGTTTTGTCAATCGTGTTTTGTATTTAAACATCACTTTGAATGTGTACATGACTCTGCAACAGAATTTCCCTATGGGGACAATAAAGTCAGTAAGTAAGTAAGCATGATCAGATGTGAGGGGTCACTTGGTCAGGTCAACAGGAAGTATTATTTAAGATATGCTTTACATTGAAATACAGATAGATGCAGTAGTCCCAGAGTTACAGAGTGCAGTAGTCCTCCATCGATGTACCAGAACGTTGTTTTCTCTCAACTGAATTTCCATGGTTTTATATTAATGTTTCTGTACATTGTCTACATTTGCACATTTATTTTAATAAAGCTGTACTTTTTTACAAGGTCAGTTTTTCATTTCAACTCCTGATTGATGACTAACAAGGCTTAAACATGCTCTCTCTCCATCTGTCTCTCATCTGCAGATATGTTTTTATGTGAGAGGATGCCAACCCCCAGTCCCATCATCACCACCTCACCTGCTTTAAGATAAACATTGTGCCGACTAGACACTTATGTAGTTGTGATGAACTGAGAGAATATTTATGTAGCACTGTGATTCATTAATCCTGTGCTGCCTTCCCTGCTCCTTTGAGCTTAACTCTTTCCCTTTCTGTCTGTAACACCTCTCTTGCCACCTCCTCTTTCTTCCTCTGTTTTTATAATGCACATCAGATGTGCATGAAATACAGATTGAACTTGTATTTATAACACCTGGATAATGAGCTTTTCAATAAAGCGTTTCACATTCTCTACTGGTTGAAATGATGTGTATTTTGATCAAATACTCCACCTATCCTGTGTTTATCAGATCAATACAGATGAAGGGCATTAGATGTTGAGATGAACCGGTGTTAGAGTATTTACATGATGCATAGGCACCGCACCGGGCTATGCACCCGCACTGGGGACACCGTGCTCTCCAAAGCATAACACGGTGCCTGTCCGGTCTCTCGGTGCCTGTCCGTGCTGCCTCCAGCGCCTCTCCGCCTTTGCTGCCTCCAGCTCTTCTTTGGGGTGGTGATAATCTCCTGGCTGTGCCCAGGGTCCTTTACCGTCCAATTCGTCCTCCCATGTCCATTCCTCTTGGACATGGAAACAACCACCCACAAAACCCAACACAAAACAGGCTACCTAATATGGTTCCCAATCAGAGACAATGACTAACACCTGCCTCTGATTGAGAACCATATCAGGCCAAACATAGAAATACACAAACCAGACACACAACATAGAATGCCCACTCCGATCACACCCTGACCAAACAAACATAGAAACATACAACGCAAACTATGGTCAGGGTGTGACAACAGCCATTAAGATTAATTGTCAGATTCAACAGAAGATCTCTTTGTTTCTTGGGACCTAGAACAAGCGTCTCTGTTTTGTCCAAGTTTAAAAGTAGAAAGTTTGCAGCCATCCACCTCCTTATGTCTGAAAAACAGGCAATTTTGGGCAATTTTGGGGCTTCATCATGTTTCATTGAAATGTACAGCTGTGTGTCATCCACATAGCAGTGAAAGTTAACATAATGTTTTCAAATGACATCCCCAAGAGGTAAAATATATAGTGAAAACAATAGTTGTCCTAAAACGGAACCTTGAAGAACACCGAAATTTACAGTTGATTTGTCAGAGGACAAACCATTCACAGAGACAAACTGATATCTTTCCGACAGATAAGATCTAAACCAGGCCAGAACTTGTCCATGTAGACCAATTTGGGTTTCCAATCTCTCCAAAATAATGTGGTGATCGATGGTATCAAAAGCAGCACTTAAGGTCTAGGACAGATACGGTTTGATGCCATCTAAAAGGTCATTTACCACCTTCACAAGTGCAGTCTCAGTGCTATTATGTGGTCTAAAACCAGACTGAAGCATTCCGTATACATTGTTTGTCTTCAGGAAGACAGTGAGTTGTTGCGCAACAGCCTTTTACATTTTTTTGAGTCTCAGTCCTGGGGACTCAAAAGAGGCACATTTTTGTTTTTGCCTCAGCACTGCACAGCTGAATCAAATGATCAACTCATCGAGAAGCTTCAAGTGGTATTTATGTATTCATTTGTGATGCCATCCTTGATATGATCCTGTTATTGTCACATGCTACACATGTACATATGTGTGTCCATGCATCTATCAATCCAATATTATCATGATTTGTTATCAGGGATATTATACTTTGGTAATCCACAATGACCCGGAGATGTAAAAATCTAATAATTACATTGTCTTCCATATTCCTACAGATACCTTGTAACTGGAGTGTCCTTAAAAACGATTGCCTACAAGGTTGGTTGACCAGGGTCATCTGGGACTGCCTCCTGGAGGAATTCAGGTGTGTGAAGGCTACCTGTGTCCTGCGTAACTTCATGAGGATGGACACGAGGACCAGGAGCGGATCCGCAGCTCACCGCCGTGTCCCAGAGGAGATGTCTGCTGCTCTGCAGGATGTTTCAAGGATGGGGTCCAACAACACAGCAAGAGAGGCAATCCGTGGGGTCTAAAATGTAGAACAATATGACACCCTATAACCAACACCTACACACTCATGTATCAATCTGATTGATGGTGTTGTGCAGTAAGCAGGTTCAGATGTATAACTGTGGCTCCAAAAGTAGGCAAGAGGGCCAACCATGGAGAATATTAAGACACAATAATTTCTATAATTATGCTAATAATTGTTCATATTTTTCAGCATAAAGTTCTCTGCAGCCACATCGTGTGGTGTGGACACCAGGTGAGGCCACACACACATATTCCTGTTGAACACTGTCACTTTAACAACCTTATTTTCTCAATAACAGTCTCTCTCCTTCACTTCATCCCTCTCTCCCCTTCTCCCTAAATCCTCTAGGTTATATGAGCTGTGTCGGTGAACACTTCCTGCATCTGAACTGGCTACATCGAGGGCACAGCAATCCAGCCTTACATTCTGGCACAGAGGGGGTCTGGTTTTGTGGCTGTTGGACTTCCTGAGCCAACGCTCACAGCGAGTCAAAATAGGTCCCCATGTGTCGGATATATACGGGATACCAACACAGGCTCTCCTCAGGGATGTGTTTTGTCCCCACTTCTGTACATCTTATAAAATAGTTGTACTTAGTTCCCATACTGACAGATACCTCGTTAAGTTCGCTGATGACACTGCCTTGATCAACCTGTTGCATGATGACGAGGAACATCATGGCCCGGTCCTAGATGACTTTGTAGAGTGGTATGAGGAATCACACTGGGTCCTCAATACCAACAAGACCAAAGAGATGTGCATAGACTTCAGGAAGGATACAACACCATCCTCTGCAACATCTATCAGAGGTCAGAATATAGAAATATTAGAGGAATATAAATATCTGGGTGTCCTTTTGGACAATAAGCTTCAGTGGAGTAAATGTACAGACCTGATCAACAAAAAGAGCTAACATATACTTGTACTTTCTAAAAAAAAATTGGTTTCTTTTAATATAGACTGTACTATACTGACTCTGTTTTACAAATCCTTTATTGAGAGTATTTTAACTTTTTGTAATGTTTGATGGTTTGGCAATGCCACTATCAGCCAGATAAGCATGCGGAGGAGACTTATTACCACAGCAAGCAAGGTACTTGGAGTCAAACAGACAGGCCTGGATGAGATCTTTAAGGTCAGAGCCCTCCGTAAGGTTCTCAAAATCATTTTAGACCCAAGCCAAGTACCTGGACTTTGAATTACTCCCCTCTGGGCGCATGTATAGGGCACCCCCCAGCAGGAAGAATAGAACGAGACAATAATTTGTGCCAGGTGTGATATCCCTCCTAAATAGCTCCGGCGAATGTTCCCATTGACCCCGTAAGGCCAGCAGGTTAGTCTTTTCTTCTTTTTAAAAAATGGATTGATTAATTTTTAAAAATGTTTTATTTCTCATTTCTTACTATTATTATTCTTATTGGTGCGTAACTGTTATGAAAGTTGTTTTGTCAATCGTGTTTTGTATTTAAACATCACTTTGAATGTGTACATGACTCTGCAACAGAATTTCCCTATGGGGACAATAAAGTCAGTAAGTAAGTAAGCATGATCAGATGTGAGGGGTCACTTGGTCAGGTCAACAGGAAGTATTATTTAAGATATGCTTTACATTGAAATACAGATAGATGCAGTAGTCCCAGAGTTACAGAGTGCAGTAGTCCTCCATCGATGTACCAGAACGTTGTTTTCTCTCAACTGAATTTCCATGGTTTTATATTAATGTTTCTGTACATTGTCTACATTTGCACATTTATTTTAATAAAGCTGTACTTTTTTACAAGGTCAGTTTTTCATTTCAACTCCTGATTGATGACTAACAAGGCTTAAACATGCTCTCTCTCCATCTGTCTCTCATCTGCAGATATGTTTTTATGTGAGAGGATGCCAACCCCCAGTCCCATCATCACCACCTCACCTGCTTTAAGATAAACATTGTGCCGACTAGACACTTATGTAGTTGTGATGAACTGAGAGAATATTTATGTAGCACTGTGATTCATTAATCCTGTGCTGCCTTCCCTGCTCCTTTGAGCTTAACTCTTTCCCTTTCTGTCTGTAACACCTCTCTTGCCACCTCCTCTTTCTTCCTCTGTTTTTATAATGCACATCAGATGTGCATGAAATACAGATTGAACTTGTATTTATAACACCTGGATAATGAGCTTTTCAATAAAGCGTTTCACATTCTCTACTGGTTGAAATGATGTGTATTTTGATCAAATACTCCACCTATCCTGTGTTTATCAGATCAATACAGATGAAGGGCATTAGATGTTGAGATGAACCGGTGTTAGAGTATTTACATGATGCATAGGCACCGCACCGGGCTATGCACCCGCACTGGGGACACCGTGCTCTCCAAAGCATAACACGGTGCCTGTCCGGTCTCTCGGTGCCTGTCCGTGCTGCCTCCTAATACCAGCGCCTCTCCGCCTTTGCTGCCTCCAGCTCTTCTTTGGGGTGGTGATAATCTCCTGGCTGTGCCCAGGGTCCTTTACCGTCCAATTCGTCCTCCCATGTCCATTCCTCTTGGACATGGAAACAACCACCCACAAAACCCAACACAAAACAGGCTACCTAATATGGTTCCCAATCAGAGACAATGACTAACACCTGCCTCTGATTGAGAACCATATCAGGCCAAACATAGAAATACACAAACCAGACACACAACATAGAATGCCCACTCCGATCACACCCTGACCAAACAAACATAGAAACATACAACGCAAACTATGGTCAGGGTGTGACAACAGCCATTAAGATTAATTGTCAGATTCAACAGAAGATCTCTTTGTTTCTTGGGACCTAGAACAAGCGTCTCTGTTTTGTCCAAGTTTAAAAGTAGAAAGTTTGCAGCCATCCACCTCCTTATGTCTGAAAAACAGGCAATTTTGGGCAATTTTGGGGCTTCATCATGTTTCATTGAAATGTACAGCTGTGTGTCATCCACATAGCAGTGAAAGTTAACATAATGTTTTCAAATGACATCCCCAAGAGGTAAAATATATAGTGAAAACAATAGTTGTCCTAAAACGGAACCTTGAAGAACACCGAAATTTACAGTTGATTTGTCAGAGGACAAACCATTCACAGAGACAAACTGATATCTTTCCGACAGATAAGATCTAAACCAGGCCAGAACTTGTCCATGTAGACCAATTTGGGTTTCCAATCTCTCCAAAATAATGTGGTGATCGATGGTATCAAAAGCAGCACTTAAGGTCTAGGACAGATACGGTCTGATGCCATCTAAAAGGTCATTTACCACCTTCACAAGTGCAGTCTCAGTGCTATTATGTGGTCTAAAACCAGACTGAAGCATTCCGTATACATTGTTTGTCTTCAGGAAGACAGTGAGTTGTTGCGCAACAGCCTTTTACATTTTTTTTGAGAGGAATGGAAGATTCGATATAGGCCAATAGTGTTTTTATATTTTCTGGGTCAAGGTTTGGCTTTTTCAAGAGAGGCTTTATTACTGCCACTTTTAGTGAGTTTGGTACACATCCGGTGGATAGAGTCTCCTATGTTCAACATAGGAGGGCCAAGCACAGGAAGCAGCTCTTTCAGTAGTTTAGTTGGAATAGGGTCCAGTATGCAGCTTGAAGGTTTTAGAGGCCATGATTATTTTCATCATTGTGACAAGAGATATAGTACTAAAAGACTTGTGTCTCTCTTGATCCTAGGTACTGGCAGAGTTGTGAAGGAATACGCAGATTTAAGGAGGAGTCCTTAATTTGCTTTCTAATAATCAGGATATTTCATGAATCTATTACTGCTGAAGTGAAAGCCATCCTCTCTTGGGGAATGCTGCTTTTTAGTTAGCTTTGCGACAGTATCAAAAATAAATTTTGGATTGTTCATATTTTCCTCAATTAAGTTGGAAAAGTAGGATGATCGAGCAGCAGTAAGGGCTCTTCGATACTGTACGGTACTGTCTTTCCAAGCTAGTCGGAAGACTTCCAGTTTGCTGTGGCACCATTTCTGTTCCAATGTTCTGGAAGCTTCAGAGCTCGGGTATTTTCTGTATAAAAGGGAGCTAGTCTCTTATGAGATTTTATTTAGCTTTTAGGGGTGCAACTGCATCTAGGGTATTGCGCAAGATTAAATTGAGTTCCTCAGTTAGGTGGTTAACTGATTTTTGTCCTCTGACGTCCTTGGGTAGACAGAGGGAGTCTGGAAGGACATCAGGGAATCTTTGTGTTGTCTGTGAATTTATAGCACGACTTTTGATGTTCCTTGGTTTGGGTCTGAGCAGATTATTTGTTGCAATTGCAAACGTAGTAAAATGGTTGTCCGATAGTCCAGGATTATGAGGAAAAACATTAAGATCCACAACATTTATTCCATGGGACAAAACTAGGTCTTGAGTATGACTGAAACAGTGAGTAGGTCCAGAGACATGTTGGACAAAACCCACTGAGTCGATGATGGCTCTGAAAGCCTTTTGGAGTGTGGACTGTGGACTTTTCAACGTGAATATTAAAGTCAACAAAAATTAGAACATTATCTGCTATGACTAGAAGGTCCGATAGGAATTCAGGGAACTCAATGAGGAACGCTGTATATGGCCCAGGAGGCCTGTAAAACAGTAGCTACAAAAAGTGATTGAGTAGGCTGCATAGATTTCATGACTAAAAGCTCAAAAGGCGAAAACGTCATTTTTTGTTTTGTAAATTGAAATTTGCTATCGCCTTTGCGGGATGCGCGGGGGATATGGTCACTAGTGTGTAGCCAGGAGGTGAGGCCTCATTTAACACAGTAAATTCATCAGGCATAAGCCATGTTTCAGTTAGGCCAATCACATTTAGGCCAATGACTTGAGTTTTCAATTTGCCAGAGCTAATGGTGGGAAGCTTCTGCATCTCAGACCCCATAACGGGAGGAGTAGAGACAAGAGAAGGCTTGGCCTCTGACTCCGACTCGTTGCTTAATGGGGAAAACCGGTTGAAAGTTTCTGTTGGCTGAATGAGCGACACCGGTACCTAAACTTAATATTAGCTAGCTATCTTGATGTATTTATCACAAAAAAAATGTTTTTAAATGCATTTGTAAGTAGCTAGCTAACAGCCATGGAGGAGGGTGAAAGGATAGCAGCCCCAACTGTCAGAGAGAGGAGGCTATTCTGGATAGAGGTACATTTGTGTAGTTCCAGTCCCTAGAAGTGAGGACGGAGGTAATAGTAACATCATATTTAGTGTGGTGTAATTTGACTATAATGAAGTCTGTTTATTGTGAGGTTTTCTGTCCTCAGATAAAAAGCTATATGAAAGCCAGTCTACATTTGAAGAGGTCCCAATGAAGAGCAGTGGTTCTCAGTCCTGGGGACTCAAAAGAGGCACATTTTTGTTTTTGCCTCAGCACTGCACAGCTGAATCAAATGATCAACTCATCGAGAAGCTTCAAGTGGTATTTATGTATTCATTTGTGATGCCATCCTTGATATGATCCTGTTATTGTCACATGCTACACATGTACATATGTGTGTCCATGCATCTATCAATCCAATATTATCATGATTTGTTATCAGGGATATTATACTTTGGTAATCCACAATGACCCGGAGATGTAAAAATCTAATAATTACATTGTCTTCCATATTCCTACAGATACCTTGTAACTGGAGTGTCCTTAAAAACGATTGCCTACAAGGTTGGTTGACCAGGGTCATCTGGGACTGCCTCCTGGAGGAATTCAGGTGTGTGAAGGCTACCTGTGTCCTGCGTAACTTCATGAGGATGGACACGAGGACCAGGAGCGGATCCGCAGCTCACCGCCGTGTCCCAGAGGAGATGTCTGCTGCTCTGCAGGATGTTTCAAGGATGGGGTCCAACAACACAGCAAGAGAGGCAATCCGTGGGGTCTAAAATGTAGAACAATATGACACCCTATAACCAACACCTACACACTCATGTATCAATCTGATTGATGGTGTTGTGCAGTAAGCAGGTTCAGATGTATAACTGTGGCTCCAAAAGTAGGCAAGAGGGCCAACCATGGAGAATATTAAGACACAATAATTTCTATAATTATGCTAATAATTGTTCATATTTTTCAGCATAAAGTTCTCTGCAGCCACATCGTGTGGTGTGGACACCAGGTGAGGCCACACACACACATTCCTGTTGAACACTGTCACTTTAACAACCTTATTTTCTCAATAACAGTCTCTCTCCTTCACTTCATCCCTCTCTCCCCTTCTCCCTAAATCCTCTAGGTTATATCAGCTGTGTCGGTGAACACTTCCTGCATCTGAACTGGCTACATCGAGGGCACAGCAATCCAGCCTTACATTCTGGCACAGAGGGGGTCTGGTTTTGTGGCTGTTGGACTTCCTGAGCCAACGCTCACAGCGAGTCAAAATAGGTCCCCATGTGTCGGATATATACGGGATACCAACACAGGCTCTCCTCAGGGATGTGTTTTGTCCCCACTTCTGTACATCTTATAAACTAATAGTTGTACTTAGTTCCCATACTGACAGATACCTCGTTAAGTTCGCTGATGACACTGCCTTGATCAACCTGTTGCATGATGACGAGGAACATCATGGCCCGGTCCTAGATGACTTTGTAGAGTGGTATGAGGAATCACACTGGGTCCTCAATACCAACAAGACCAAAGAGATGTGCATAGACTTCAGGAAGGATACAACACCATCCTCTGCAACATCTATCAGAGGTCAGAATATAGAAATATTAGAGGAATATAAATATCTGGGTGTCCTTTTGGACAATAAGCTTCAGTGGAGTAAATGTACAGACCTGATCAACAAAAAGAGCTAACATATACTTGTACTTTCTAAAAAAAAAAATTGGTTTCTTTTAATATAGACTGTACTATACTGACTCTGTTTTACAAATCCTTTATTGAGAGTATTTTAACTTTTTGTAATGTTTGATGGTTTGGCAATGCCACTATCAGCCAGATAAGCATGCGGAGGAGACTTATTACCACAGCAAGCAAGGTACTTGGAGTCAAACAGACAGGCCTGGATGAGATCTTTAAGGTCAGAGCCCTCCGTAAGGTTCTCAAAATCATTTTAGACCCAAGCCAAGTACCTGGACTTTGAATTACTCCCCTCTGGGCGCATGTATAGGGCACCCCCAGCAGGAAGAATAGAACGAGACAATAATTTGTGCCAGGTGTGATATCCCTCCTAAATAGCTCCGGCGAATGTTCCCATTGACCCCGTAAGGCCAGCAGGTTAGTCTTTTCTTCTTTTTAAAAAATGGATTGATTAATTTTTAAAAATGTTTTATTTCTCATTTCTTACTATTATTATTCTTATTGGTGCGTAACTGTTATGAAAGTTGTTTTGTCAATCGTGTTTTGTATTTAAACATCACTTTGAATGTGTACATGACTCTGCAACAGAATTTCCCTATGGGGACAATAAAGTCAGTAAGTAAGTAAGCATGATCAGATGTGAGGGGTCACTTGGTCAGGTCAACAGGAAGTATTATTTAAGATATGCTTTACATTGAAATACAGATAGATGCAGTAGTCCCAGAGTTACAGAGTGCAGTAGTCCTCCATCGATGTACCAGAACGTTGTTTTCTCTCAACTGAATTTCCATGGTTTTATATTAATGTTTCTGTACATTGTCTACATTTGCACATTTATTTTAATAAAGCTGTACTTTTTTACAAGGTCAGTTTTTCATTTCAACTCCTGATTGATGACTAACAAGGCTTAAACATGCTCTCTCTCCATCTGTCTCTCATCTGCAGATATGTTTTTATGTGAGAGGATGCCAACCCCCAGTCCCATCATCACCACCTCACCTGCTTTAAGATAAACATTGTGCCGACTAGACACTTATGTAGTTGTGATGAACTGAGAGAATATTTATGTAGCACTGTGATTCATTAATCCTGTGCTGCCTTCCCTGCTCCTTTGAGCTTAACTCTTTCCCTTTCTGTCTGTAACACCTCTCTTGCCACCTCCTCTTTCTTCCTCTGTTTTTATAATGCACATCAGATGTGCATGAAATACAGATTGAACTTGTATTTATAACACCTGGATAATGAGCTTTTCAATAAAGCGTTTCACATTCTCTACTGGTTGAAATGATGTGTATTTTGATCAAATACTCCACCTATCCTGTGTTTATCAGATCAATACAGATGAAGGGCATTAGATGTTGAGATGAACCGGTGTTAGAGTATTTACATGATGCATAGGCACCGCACCGGGCTATGCACCCGCACTGGGGACACCGTGCTCTCCAAAGCATAACACGGTGCCTGTCCGGTCTCTCGGTGCCTGTCCGTGCTGCCTCCTAATACCAGCGCCTCTCCGCCTTTGCTGCCTCCAGCTCTTCTTTGGGGTGGTGATAATCTCCTGGCTGTGCCCAGGGTCCTTTACCGTCCAATTCGTCCTCCCATGTCCATTCCTCTTGGACATGGAAACAACCACCCACAAAACCCAACACAAAACAGGCTACCTAATATGGTTCCCAATCAGAGACAATGACTAACACCTGCCTCTGATTGAGAACCATATCAGGCCAAACATAGAAATACACAAACCAGACACACAACATAGAATGCCCACTCCGATCACACCCTGACCAAACAAACATAGAAACATACAACGCAAACTATGGTCAGGGTGTGACAACAGCCATTAAGATTAATTGTCAGATTCAACAGAAGATCTCTTTGTTTCTTGGGACCTAGAACAAGCGTCTCTGTTTTGTCCAAGTTTAAAAGTAGAAAGTTTGCAGCCATCCACCTCCTTATGTCTGAAAAACAGGCAATTTTGGGCAATTTTGGGGCTTCATCATGTTTCATTGAAATGTACAGCTGTGTGTCATCCACATAGCAGTGAAAGTTAACATAATGTTTTCAAATGACATCCCCAAGAGGTAAAATATATAGTGAAAACAATAGTTGTCCTAAAACGGAACCTTGAGGAACACCGAAATTTACAGTTGATTTGTCAGAGGACAAACCATTCACAGAGACAAACTGATATCTTTCCGACAGATAAGATCTAAACCAGGCCAGAACTTGTCCATGTAGACCAATTTGGGTTTCCAATCTCTCCAAAATAATGTGGTGATCGATGGTATCAAAAGCAGCACTTAAGGTCTAGGACAGATACGGTCTGATGCCATCTAAAAGGTCATTTACCACCTTCACAAGTGCAGTCTCAGTGCTATTATGTGGTCTAAAACCAGACTGAAGCATTCCGTATACATTGTTTGTCTTCAGGAAGACAGTGAGTTGTTGCGCAACAGCCTTTTACATTTTTTTGAGAGGAATGGAAGATTCGATATAGGCCAATAGTGTTTTTATATTTTCTGGGTCAAGGTTTGGCTTTTTCAAGAGAGGCTTTATTACTGCCACTTTTAGTGAGTTTGGTACACATCCGGTGGATAGAGTCTATTATAGTTTATTATGTTCAACATAGGAGGGCCAAGCACAGGAAGCAGCTCTTTCAGTAGTTTAGTTGGAATAGGGTCCAGTATGCAGCTTGAAGGTTTAGAGGCCATGATTATTTTCATCATTGTGACAAGAGATATAGTACTAAAAGACTTGTGTCTCTCTTGATCCTAGGTACTGGCAGAGTTGTGAAGGAATACGCAGATTTAAAGAGGAGTCCTTAATTTGCTTTCTAATAATCAGGATATTTCATGAATTTATTACTGCTGAAGTGAAAGCCATCCTCTCTTGGGGAATGCTGCTTTTTAGTTAGCTTTGCGACAGTATCAAAAATAAATTTTGGATTGTTCATATTTTCCTCAATTAAGTTGGAAAAGTAGGATGATCGAGCAGCAGTAAGGGCTCTTCGATACTGTACGGTACTGTCTTTCCAAGCTAGTCGGAAGACTTCCAGTTTGCTGTGGCACCATTTCTGTTCCAATGTTCTGGAAGCTTCAGAGCTCGGGTATTTTCTGTATAAAAGGGAGCTAGTCTCTTATGAGATTTTATTTAGCTTTTAGGGGTGCAACTGCATCTAGGGTATTGCGCAAGATTAAATTGAGTTCCTCAGTTAGGTGGTTAACTGATTTTTGTCCTCTGACGTCCTTGGGTAGACAGAGGGAGTCTGGAAGGACATCAGGGAATCTTTGTGTTGTCTGTGAATTTATAGCACGACTTTTGATGTTCCTTGGTTTGGGTCTGAGCAGATTATTTGTTGCAATTGCAAATGTAGTAAAATGGTTGTCCGATAGTCCAGGATTATGAGGAAAAACATTAAGATCCACAACATTTATTCCATGGGACAAAACTAGGTCTTGAGTATGACTGAAACAGTGAGTAGGTCCAGAGACATGTTGGACAAAACCCACTGAGTCGATGATGGCTCTGAAAGCCTTTTGGAGTGTGGACTGTGGACTTTTCAACGTGAATATTAAAGTCAACAAAAATTAGAACATTATCTGCTATGACTAGAAGGTCCGATAGGAATTCAGGGAACTCAATGAGGAACGCTGTATATGGCCCAGGAGGCCTGTAAAACAGTAGCTATAAAAAGTGATTGAGTAGGCTGCATAGATTTCATGACTAAAAGCTCAAAAGGCGAAAACGTCATTTTTTGTTTTGTAAATTGAAATTTGCTATCGTAAATGTTAGCAACACCTCCGCCTTTGCGGGATGCGCGGGGGATATGGTCACTAGTGTGTAGCCAGGAGGTGAGGCCTCATTTAACACAGTAAATTCATCAGGCATAAGCCATGTTTCAGTTAGGCCAATCACATTTAGGCCAATGACTTGAGTTTTCAATTTGCCAGAGCTAATGGTGGGAAGCTTCTGCATCTCAGACCCCATAACGGGAGGAGTAGAGACAAGAGAAGGCTTGGCCTCTGACTCCGACTCGTTGCTTAATGGGGAAAACCGGTTGAAAGTTTCTGTTGGCTGAATGAGCGACACCGGTACCTAAACTTAATATTAGCTAGCTATCTTGATGTATTTATCACAAAAAAAATGTTTTTAAATGCATTTGTAAGTAGCTAGCTAACAGCCATGGAGGAGGGTGAAAGGATAGCAAGCCCCAACTGTCAGAGAGAGGAGGCTATTCTGGATAGAGGTACATTTGTGTAGTTCCAGTCCCTAGAAGTGAGGACGGAGGTAATAGTAACATCATATTTAGTGTGGTGTAATTTGACTATAATGAAGTCTGTTTATTGTGAGGTTTTCTGTCCTCAGATAAAAAGCTATATGAAAGCCAGTCTACATTTGAAGAGGTCCCAATGAAGAGCAGTGGTTCTCAGTCCTGGGGACTCAAAAGAGGCACATTTTTGTTTTTGCCTCAGCACTGCACAGCTGAATCAAATGATCAACTCATCGAGAAGCTTCAAGTGGTATTTATGTATTCATTTGTGATGCCATCCTTGATATGATCCTGTTATTGTCACATGCTACACATGTACATATGTGTGTCCATGCATCTATCAATCCAATATTATCATGATTTGTTATCAGGGATATTATACTTTGGTAATCCACAATGACCCGGAGATGTAAAAATCTAATAATTACATTGTCTTCCATATTCCTACAGATACCTTGTAACTGGAGTGTCCTTAAAAACGATTGCCTACAAGGTTGGTTGACCAGGGTCATCTGGGACTGCCTCCTGGAGGAATTCAGGTGTGTGAAGGCTACCTGTGTCCTGCGTAACTTCATGAGGATGGACACGAGGACCAGGAGCGGATCCGCAGCTCACCGCCGTGTCCCAGAGGAGATGTCTGCTGCTCTGCAGGATGTTTCAAGGATGGGGTCCAACAACACAGCAAGAGAGGCAATCCGTGGGGTCTAAAATGTAGAACAATATGACACCCTATAACCAACACCTACACACTCATGTATCAATCTGATTGATGGTGTTGTGCAGTAAGCAGGTTCAGATGTATAACTGTGGCTCCAAAAGTAGGCAAGAGGGCCAACCATGGAGAATATTAAGACACAATAATTTCTATAATTATGCTAATAATTGTTCATATTTTTCAGCATAAAGTTCTCTGCAGCCACATCGTGTGGTGTGGACACCAGGTGAGGCCACACACACATATTCCTGTTGAACACTGTCACTTTAACAACCTTATTTTCTCAATAACAGTCTCTCTCCTTCACTTCATCCCTCTCTCCCCTTCTCCCTAAATCCTCTAGGTTATATCAGCTGTGTCGGTGAACACTTCCTGCATCTGAACTGGCTACATCGAGGGCACAGCAATCCAGCCTTACATTCTGGCACAGAGGGGGTCTGGTTTTGTGGCTGTTGGACTTCCTGAGCCAACGCTCACAGCGAGTCAAAATAGGTCCCCATGTGTCGGATATATACGGGATACCAACACAGGCTCTCCTCAGGGATGTGTTTTGTCCCCACTTCTGTACATCTTATAAACTAATAGTTGTACTTAGTTCCCATACTGACAGATACCTCGTTAAGTTCGCTGATGACACTGCCTTGATCAACCTGTTGCATGATGACGAGGAACATCATGGCCCGGTCCTAGATGACTTTGTAGAGTGGTATGAGGAATCACACTGGGTCCTCAATACCAACAAGACCAAAGAGATGTGCATAGACTTCAGGAAGGATACAACACCATCCTCTGCAACATCTATCAGAGGTCAGAATATAGAAATATTAGAGGAATATAAATATCTGGGTGTCCTTTTGGACAATAAGCTTCAGTGGAGTAAATGTACAGACCTGATCAACAAAAAGAGCTAACATATACTTGTACTTTCTAAAAAAAAATTGGTTTCTTTTAATATAGACTGTACTATACTGACTCTGTTTTACAAATCCTTTATTGAGAGTATTTTAACTTTTTGTAATGTTTGATGGTTTGGCAATGCCACTATCAGCCAGATAAGCATGCGGAGGAGACTTATTACCACAGCAAGCAAGGTACTTGGAGTCAAACAGACAGGCCTGGATGAGATCTTTAAGGTCAGAGCCCTCCGTAAGGTTCTCAAAATCATTTTAGACCCAAGCCAAGTACCTGGACTTTGAATTACTCCCCTCTGGGCGCATGTATAGGGCACCCCCAGCAGGAAGAATAGAACGAGACAATAATTTGTGCCAGGTGTGATATCCCTCCTAAATAGCTCCGGCGAATGTTCCCATTGACCCCGTAAGGCCAGCAGGTTAGTCTTTTCTTCTTTTTAAAAAATGGATTGATTAATTTTTAAAAATGTTTTATTTCTCATTTCTTACTATTATTATTCTTATTGGTGCGTAACTGTTATGAAAGTTGTTTTGTCAATCGTGTTTTGTATTTAAACATCACTTTGAATGTGTACATGACTCTGCAACAGAATTTCCCTATGGGGACAATAAAGTCAGTAAGTAAGTAAGCATGATCAGATGTGAGGGGTCACTTGGTCAGGTCAACAGGAAGTATTATTTAAGATATGCTTTACATTGAAATACAGATAGATGCAGTAGTCCCAGAGTTACAGAGTGCAGTAGTCCTCCATCGATGTACCAGAACGTTGTTTTCTCTCAACTGAATTTCCATGGTTTTATATTAATGTTTCTGTACATTGTCTACATTTGCACATTTATTTTAATAAAGCTGTACTTTTTTACAAGGTCAGTTTTTCATTTCAACTCCTGATTGATGACTAACAAGGCTTAAACATGCTCTCTCTCCATCTGTCTCTCATCTGCAGATATGTTTTTATGTGAGAGGATGCCAACCCCCAGTCCCATCATCACCACCTCACCTGCTTTAAGATAAACATTGTGCCGACTAGACACTTATGTAGTTGTGATGAACTGAGAGAATATTTATGTAGCACTGTGATTCATTAATCCTGTGCTGCCTTCCCTGCTCCTTTGAGCTTAACTCTTTCCCTTTCTGTCTGTAACACCTTTCTAGAACAAGATTATATTTCTGTAACCCTCCTGTTCTGCCAAGCTCCCTGCTGAATCACCCCTCTAGACTACCCATCCCAGATACACAGTCTTGCTTTAGAGATCTTCCTCTGTTTTTATAATGCACATCAGATGTGCATGAAATACAGATTGAACTTGTATTTATAACACCTGGATAATGAGCTTTTCAATAAAGCGTTTCACATTCTCTACTGGTTGAAATGATGTGTATTTTGATCAAATACTCCACCTATCCTGTGTTTATCAGATCAATACAGATGAAGGGCATTAGATGTTGAGATGAACCGGTGTTAGAGTATTTACATGATGCATAGGCACCGCAACGGGCTATGCACCCGCACTGGGGACACCGTGCTCTCCAAAGCATAACACGGTGCCTGTCCGGTCTCTCGGTGCCTGTCCGTGCTGCCTCCTAATACCAGCGCCTCTCCGCCTTTGCTGCCTCCAGCTCTTCTTTGGGGTGGTGATAATCTCCTGGCTGTGCCCAGGGTCCTTTACCGTCCAATTCGTCCTCCCATGTCCATTCCTCTTGGACATGGAAACAACCACCCACAAAACCCAACACAAAACAGGCTACCTAATATGGTTCCCAATCAGAGACAATGACTAACACCTGCCTCTGATTGAGAACCATATCAGGCCAAACATAGAAATACACAAACCAGACACACAACATAGAATGCCCACTCCGATCACACCCTGACCAAACAAACATAGAAACATACAACGCAAACTATGGTCAGGGTGTGACAACAGCCATTAAGATTAATTGTCAGATTCAACAGAAGATCTCTTTGTTTCTTGGGACCTAGAACAAGCGTCTCTGTTTTGTCCAAGTTTAAAAGTAGAAAGTTTGCAGCCATCCACCTCCTTAGGTCTGAAAAACAGGCAATTTTGGGCAATTTTGGGGCTTCATCATGTTTCATTGAAATGTACAGCTGTGTGTCATCCACATAGCAGTGAAAGTTAACATAATGTTTTCAAATGACATCCCCAAGAGGTAAAATATATAGTGAAAACAATAGTTGTCCTAAAACGGAACCTTGAGGAACACCGAAATTTACAGTTGATTTGTCAGAGGACAAACCATTCACAGAGACAAACTGATATCTTTCCGACAGATAAGATCTAAACCAGGCCAGAACTTGTCCATGTAGACCAATTTGGGTTTCCAATCTCTCCAAAATAATGTGGTGATCGATGGTATCAAAAGCAGCACTTAAGGTCTAGGACAGATACGGTCTGATGCCATCTAAAAGGTCATTTACCACCTTCACAAGTGCAGTCTCAGTGCTATTATGTGGTCTAAAACCAGACTGAAGCATTCCGTATACATTGTTTGTCTTCAGGAAGACAGTGAGTTGTTGCGCAACAGCCTTTTACATTTTTTTTGAGAGGAATGGAAGATTCGATATAGGCCAATAGTGTTTTTATATTTTCTGGGTCAAGGTTTGGCTTTTTCAAGAGAGGCTTTATTACTGCCACTTTTAGTGAGTTTGGTACACATCCGGTGGATAGAGTCTATTATAGTTTATTATGTTCAACATAGGAGGGCCAAGCACAGGAAGCAGCTCTTTCAGTAGTTTAGTTGGAATAGGGTCCAGTATGCAGCTTGAAGGTTTAGAGGCCATGATTATTTTCATCATTGTGACAAGAGATATAGTACTAAAAGACTTGTGTCTCTCTTGATCCTAGGTACTGGCAGAGTTGTGAAGGAATACGCAGATTTAAAGAGGAGTCCTTAATTTGCTTTCTAATAATCAGGATATTTCATGAATTTATTACTGCTGAAGTGAAAGCCATCCTCTCTTGGGGAATGCTGCTTTTTAGTTAGCTTTGCGACAGTATCAAAAATAAATTTTGGATTGTTCATATTTTCCTCAATTAAGTTGGAAAAGTAGGAT
>NC_088215.1:4226744-4241560 GCF_036934945.1 Oncorhynchus masou masou | reverse complement strand
TCGGACTTATTTTTGCCTGATAATTTGTGTTTTTGTTTATGCCACATGAAATCATATTGCTTATGATTATACCTGTCTATTTAAGGTCCCACAGTCAACAATGCATGTCAGAGCAAATACCAAGCAATGAGGTCAAAGAAATTGTCCATAGAGCTCAGAGACAGGATTGTGTCGAGGCACAGATCTGGGGAATGTTACCAAAAATGTCTGTAGCATTGGAGGTCCCCAAGAACATAGTGGTCACCATCATTCTTAAATGGAAGAAGTTTGGAACCACAAAGACTCTTCCTTGAGCTGGCCACCCGGCCAAACTGAGCAATCGGGAGAGAAGGGCCTTGGTCAGCAACCCGATGTTCACTCTGACAGCGCTCCAGAGCTCCTCTGATGGTGAAGGGGTCTGAATACTTTCCGAATGCACTGTATACCGCTGGCTGAGGTTTCTACCACTGGCTGAGGTTTCTACCGCTGGCTGAGGTTTCTACCGCTGGCTGAGGTTTCTACCGCTGGCTGAGGTTTCTACCGCTGGCTGAGGTTTCTACCGCTGGCTGAGGTTGCTACCGCTGGCTGAGGTTGCTACCGCTGGCTGAGGTTGCTACCGCTGGCTGAGGTTGCTACCGCTGGCTGAGGTTGCTACCGCTGGCTGAGGTTGCTACCGCTGGCTGAGGTTGCTACCGCTGGCTGAGGTTGCTACCGCTGGCTGAGGTTTCTACCGCTGGCTGAGGTTTCTACCGCTGGCTGAGGTTTCTACCGCTGGTAGTTTTGTACACTGTCACGTGATACGTGGTATAGAAAAATCTAATTTTAGGAGAGTACAAGGGAGGCACTATACTGTGTCTCTGCAGGTGTCTATCTGGTCAAAACCACTGGAAACAGGTGCCCCTCCACCCTCTGGTGGGATGAATCATGTCTACAGAGAAACCTAGATTCAAATACTTAGATTTGTGTGTATTGGGTATATGTTGTGAAATTGTTAGATATTTACTGCTCTGTCAGAGCTGGAAACAAGCATTTCGTTACACCCTCAAAAACATCTGCTAACACGTGTATGTGACCAATAAAATGTGATTTGATTTTTGATTTGTAATAAACTTCCTATTTATCAAAGGTGCTTTTTGCCTGGGGTCAAAATGACTCCAAAGGATTTGAATTTGTTAAAAGTCAATTTTGATACAGAAACACTAAAACATGCTTTAGATTTTAGTAATAACCAGTTGATTGACAAAGTCATGATAATTTGGAAGAATTGAATAAACCACATTTTGGCTATGATAAAAGATATGCCTCTGGGGTCAAAATTATCCATGTCAGAAGTATGGTTCAATGAAAATATGTAGTGGGTGTAAGGTTTGTTTTAAATTATCACTCATTACAAATGAATCAATCAAGACATGCTTCCTCTTTGACTTAATATAACATTAAACTTTTATGAAATAAATGAAAAATAAACATTTGGTTCCTCAACTGCGCTTGCCCACTCCAGTCAGCAGATGGCGATGTGCGTCTTTAGGTTCCGGCGACGCTGCCAGTGTTGACGTATAATCTAGTGGACTGGACGCCCTTCAACAACAACAGCTTGTCAGACATCTCGTAGCTTTCGAGCAAACACAGCTACAACATTCACGCTCTTTACACTTGTTTTTGGTGTATATTAGTCGCTGTGTATTTAACACACTTCTGTTATATGTACATGTTGGCCCATTTAATTATATATGTACGTTGTTTGTCAGAAAGCTGGTTTGCTAAGTTAGCTTAGAACTAGGCTAGTCGCTAATGCTAGCTAGCTAACATCCGACCATGAGTTCACTAAGCTTCTCTCCTCCTGATAAAGAAGAGGAGATCTGCTGGATAGAAAAGTAGCTCTTGTCAAAGAGGAGGCGTAAGAGGAGGGCTGTTACAATACAAAAACAAGTCGAGGTGAGGCTGTTACAGTGAAAGAAGAAGAGAAAGACGTTACAGAAAAGAAGAGGAAGATGCGTTCAGAGTGAAAGAGGAGTAGGATGTTACAGTAAAAGCAGAGAAAGAGAAGGGATGCAGTTTTTAGAGTGAAACGGAAGAGGAGGAAACTGGATATCTGGGGCCCGGTTTCCCAAACGCATCTCAAGGCATCCAATGGTTCTAATGATGAACGGGCCTAATTAACACTAGTAAGTACTGTCTTAAAAACAGAGGCACAAACTCTGCAGTTGTTGAACTGATGTTTGGTGTTAAAGGCGAAATCTGCCATTGTTACATCTATATTTGGACTTTTAAATTATTTAGTTATAGCCATTGATACTTGAAGACTATAACACATGCCCCATGAGCTTAGTTCAACTGTTGTACCCCATTAGGACCCAAAATAAACTTGTTTAACTCCAGTGTTTAGAAACTATGTAAATCAACACTGGGTAGCCTCAACATGGTTAACTATAATTTTGATATCATGGATGGTCAGTCCTTGCATCCATAGGTCTGTCTATAAATTGTATCGCCTCAACATGTTTTTTTTAAATTTTACCTTTTATTTATACAGTTTTATTCTCATTGAGATAACATTTATTTTCCAAGAGAGACCTGGTCCAATAGCAATGTTGACAAAAATAAAGACAGTATCCTATATCCTAAAAACAGGGTGAAACAATGTAAATCAACACTGTATAGCCTCAACATGGTTAAATCTATAATGCTGATATCATGGATGGTCGGTCCTTGTATCCATAGGTCTGTCTGAATTTGAGACCAGTTACATTTCTCCAGCCCCATCCATCATCTTATAACCAAAACAGTGGTGGAATGGCTTTGTTATTGTTTCTGCAGATTGATTGATTGATGTGTGGCTTTTTAAAGGGAAAACCTAGGATTTAAACAGAAACAAAATGGCTTCCCAGAGACTTGGTTTGGTAAACAGCTGAGGGATGGGGGCTGGATAAATGTAACCACTCAAATTCATTGAGAAAGCTATTGTATCAACCTTAACACAAGACCTAGGGACCTCGTCCAAGAAGGTCAGACATATTGGAGTAACAGTTATAAGGTATTGGCTTGACAATCAGTGGACCCAGGTTTGAGTTCAGCTCAGGGCTACCCCAGAATTCACTACACTATGAATACAAGGACTGGCCATCCATGATGTCATAATGATAGTTTAACCAGGTTTCTAGGCTATATAGTATATTCTAGAATGACCAGTGTAGATTTCCTGTGGGGGTCAAATTGTTAGAGCTGTTTGATAAGTCATTGTATAATATTCAGCCAATTTATTTTCATGCCATTACATCAATACAGCCCAACCAGAAGAGAAGAAACTCCTTCCTGAACCACCTCCTCCTGCTGGCCTTTGTAAATTCTGACGTTGATGGCAATAGGCTACACAAGCAGTCAGCAACCAACATTTGGAGTGCAAATTTATCTGACCATTTCTACTGATCTGTTTATAATAGTATCTCAAAAATATTGTCTGTGATTAATCTACATTCTATCGAAATGAAAATTATACAAATCTAAAAGTCACTTTTATTGCCAACTATGTAAAAAATAGCCTACATAAAGCCAACAAATGAAAACATTGCATTCTGCAGGAAGAAAATATTCTGAAAAAATAAATATCCTAGAAATCACTTTGGCTGCACATGGCCTGTCTACAACAACCTTGAAACATTGTATAAAATATTCTAGGCTCTCAGTTTTCCGCGCCAGTGAGTTCTGTACAGACACAGCTGTCGGCTATTTGTGCAACGGATAAGAAGTAATCAGGTATTTTATGACATTTCCACTGGATCAGAGCATTACATTGTTCCCTTTCATGCCTGAGTGGTTATCGAAGGGGCGAGAGCTGGAAATGTTTTTCAAATACTTTAAGGAACTATTCTCATTTGCAATTGATTTTGATTAGACTTTGTTTACATGCTGTTAGAGGTGAAGAGAAATTTGCTTTGAGAAGCTCCACAACTCATTAGTGGTGGTGCGTTAAGACAATCAGAAATACTATCAGACATCCCGAAATGGGCACATTTATAGGCCTACATTTGCGTTCAGGCCAGGTAGACTAGTCCTACTTCTATATTTGTAACCAGGTAGACTAGTCCTACTTTTATATGTGTAATCAGGTGTGCTTCCTTACTCAACACTGACAGGAGTGTTTCAAACAAAATACAACTAATAAATTGACAAATCTTGCAAAGTTAGTTCTGGATGGTCTGGATGGTTTCATTTAGTATCCGTTTGGGTCGGCATGGGGAATGATTGAATTTCTCCATAGTATGTTTTACCAAAGTTGACTGACTTCTTCATGTGAATATTCATTATTCTTTTAAAAATCCTTCCTGTTCTGTCAAGTTGGTTATTGATCATTGCTAGAAAGCCATTTTCAAGTTTTGCCATAGACTTTCAAGACGATTTAAGTCCAAACTGTAACTAGGCCAATCAGGAACATTCAATGTCATCTTGGTAAGCTCCTCCAGTGTAGATTTGGCCTTGTGGTTTAGCTTATTGGCCTGTTAGTACAGTTTTTTGTATTCTGATGTCTGAAATGCACTCTACCTACGTAACATTTAGTGTCTCCTTATATTATGCTGGGAAACCGTTTTCATTGCACAGAAATCCTAAATAATTTCAGAGTTTGCTAAATCCAATGGTTTTAACCATGAGTCACCTTAAATTTATTGACAACAAATCCAAATCAAATCTTATTTGTCGCATACACATGGTTAGCAGATGTTAATGCGAGTGTAGCGAAATGCTTGTGCTTCTAGTTCAACAATGCAGTAATAACCAACAAGTAATCTAACTAACAATTCCAAAACTGATTTCTTATACACAGTGTAAGGGGATAAAGAATATGTACATAAAGATATGAATGAGTGATGGTGCAGAGCAGCATAGGCAAGATACAGTAGATGGTATCGAGTACAGTATATACATATGAGATGAGTATGTAAACAAAGTGGCATAGTTAAAGTGGCTAGTGATACATGTATTACATAGGATGCAGTAGATGATATAGAGTACAGTATATACGTATGCATATGAGATGAATAATGTAGGGTATGTAAACATTATATTAGGTAGCATTGTTTAAAGTGGCGAGTGATATATTTTACATAATTTCCCATCAGTTCCCATTATTAAAGTGGCTGGAGTTGAGTCAGTGTGTTGGCAGCAGCCACTCAATGTTAGTGGTTGCTGTTTAACAGTCTGATGGCCTTGAGATAGAAGCTGTTTTTCAGTCTCTCGGTCCCAGCTTTGATGCACCTGTACTGACCTCGCCTTCTGGGTGATAGCGGGGTGAACAGGCAGTGGCTCGGTGGGTGTTGTCCTTGATGATCTTTATGGCCTTCCTGTAACATCGGGTGGTGTAGGTGTCCTGGAGGGCAGGTAGTTTGCCCCGGTGATGCGTTGTGCAGACCTCACTACCTTCTGGAGAGCCTTACGGTGAGGCGGAGCAGTTGCCGTACCAGGCGGTGATACAGCCCGCAGGATGCTCTCGATGTGCATCTGTAGAAGTTGCTTTTGGTGACAAGTCAAATTTCTTCAGCCTCCTGAGGTTGAAGAGGCGCTGCTGCGCCTTCTTCACGATGCTGTCTGTGTGAGTGGACCAATTCAGTTAGTCTGTGATGTGTATGCCGAGGAACTTAAAACTTGCTACTCTCTCCACTACTGTTCCATCGATGTGGATAGGGGGTTGTTCCCTCTGCTGTTTCCTGAAGTCCACAATCATCTCCTTAGTTTTGTTGACGTTGAGTGTGAGGTTATTTTCCTGACACCACACTCCGAGGGCCCTCACCTTCTCCCTGTAGGCCGTCTCGTCGTTGTTGGTAATCAAGCCTACCACTGTTGTGTCGTCCACAAACTTGATGATTGAGTTGAGGCGTGCGTGGCCACGCAGCCGTGGCTGAACAGGGGAGTACAGGAGAGGGCTCAGAATCACACCCTTGTGGGGCCCCAGTGTTGAGGATCAGCGGGGTGGAGATGTTGTTGCCTACCCTCACCACCTGTGGGCGGCCCTTCAGGAAGTCCAGTACCCAGTTGCACAGGGCGGGGTCGAGACCCAGGGTCTCGAGCTTGATGACGAGCTTGGAGGGGTACTAATGGTGTTAAATGCCGAACTGTAGTCGATGAACAGCATTCTCACATAGGTATTCCTCTTGTCCAGATGTGTTAGGGCAGTGTGCAGTGTGGTTGAGATTGCGTCGTCTGTGGACCTATTTGGGCGGTAAGCAAATTGGAGTGGGTCTAGGGTGTCAGGTAGGGGTGGAGGTGATATGGTCCTTGACTAGTCTCTCAAAGCACTTCATGATGACGGAAGTGAGTGCTATGGGCGGTAGTCGTTTAGCTCAGTTACCTTAGCTTTCTTGGGAACAGGAACGATGGTGGCCCTCTTGAAGCATGTGGGAACAGCAGACTGGTATAGGGATTGATTGAATATGTCCGTAAACACACCAGCCAGCTGGTCTGCGCATGCTCTGAGTGCGCGGCTGGGATGCCGTCTGGGCCTGCAGCCTTGCGAGGGTTAACACGTGAATTCTGTCATTAATGCGGTTCTTCAATAATTACACATAATATTTAATTATGTAGCTATTTAGTTTCAGTCACATGTTCAACTATCATCAGCTGATCCATGAAATAATTTTCTGAATGACAGTCACATGACAAACATCATGACATGCAATAACAACCAAAGTGCTTCTTCATTCATTACTCTGGTAAAGACAGTTATGCTGTGCTCACGTTCGGTCCAACATCCCTAAAAATTGGTGTTTATAATGTTATTGTCTGCTTGATTTACAGTAGTGTCTCCTTAGTCTGTTTATGCACAGAGATACTTAGCTCATAACGTGTAGAGAATGGTTCCTTGATGGATAGGCTATTGAACAACACACAGAGCTATTTTCCTTAATTCGGGACATTTAGAATGACAACCCGTTAAGTAGCCTAGTGGGATTATTCACAAAATTATCTGATCAGGTTATGAAATGTCATGACAAAGACATTTTAGTTTCCATGTTTCACCTGAAATATTAAATTATTTAAAGTCCTTGGTCTATGGTGTTAGGTGAAGTTATGGGTCCTACAGTAGGTGTATTTTGTTCTTAGTGAAGTTATGGGTCATACAGTAGGTCTATGTTATTGCTAGGTGAAGTTATGGGTCCTACAGAAGGTGTATTTTATTGTTAGGTGAAGTTATGGTCCAATTTGGCAAACACTTAGTTTACAAATCCTCATTGTCAGGCTGATGGAAAAGCTAGCCAAAGAGCATTTTACTGGTTGAAGTGTTTTTTTAAGTATGAAGCAGTTGATTTGAGACAACCACTAACATTACACTAAGCATGAGATTCAAGTGAACCTGACAATTAAATATCCACAGTAGTGTGAAATGTACTCATATTCAACCTGTAAATGGAGGCTATTTTTGCTGTCAGCCTATGAGACCTCCCCTGAGTGTTCCCCCACGGTGGTGAATTAGTGAATAGACACAGAGCTTAAAATGAGTTTCCTTGAGTAGCATCCTGTCTTGCTCTGATAGTGAGCTGTAATATTCAGTATACATTGTGAAAAACTAAAATCTTCGCTCACCATTTTTGCTCCAACCAGGTATACTACATCCATAACTAGTGATTTCATTAGCAGATATACTACATCCATAACTTGCGGTTTCCTTATTGGCAGGGAGGAGTTTCTGCAACCAAATTGCGTGTGCATCGCCCGTGCGGCAAACACAGAAAGGGGCCAAAATTGGAGACCAAAAGCTGTCTGGCACATTGCTTAGAGTTTCAGCAACTTTAATAACTTGTTTCAAGCCTCCAATCATCGATTTTACTACTGATATGAAAACAATACAAAATTGTTGCTCACGTGACTGTTTTAAGACATTTGTCAAATAATTTAACAGACGTCAATTGTTGTACATCTTCATGGGTACGCTCTGGGCATCACCTTTAACTCAAATAAACAGTGGATTTCTGCTGTTTTGAGCCTTTAACCATCTGTCTGACTTTGTGGTTCACACAGGAGAGAGACGGGACTATCGTGGATCCTCTGGGGATCTTCAACAACATCATGATGCTGACGAGGCAGAGAAGAGTCTCTCCAGATCAGAACACCTCAAGAAACATGCAATAAATCCACTCAGCACATTCCTCAGACACTCTGTCTTTCTACAGATCTCACTCATTTATATACTCTGCGTCTGACCTATCAATGTCTTTAATATCTCAATGTTCAAAGTTTAGAATCCAACAATAGTCAAAGTTACACTCCCTTTCAGTCAGTCAACTTTGGTAAAACATACTATGGGAAAATACAATCATTCCCCATGCCGACCCAAACGGATACTAAATGAAACGGCCCCTGGCAGACCACCCGGACCTGACCCCGCAAGATGCGTCAGTTTTGTCAATTTATTCATTGTCTTTTGTTTGAAACACTCCTGTCAATGTTGAGTACGGACGCACACCTACCTACGCATATAGAAGTAGGACTAGTCTACCTGGCCTGTGTGCAAATGTAGGCCAATAAATGTGTCCATTTCGGGATGTCTGATAGTATTTTCTCATTTTCTTAACGCACCACCACTAATGAGCTGTGGAGCTTCTCAAAGTAATTTTTTCTTCACCTCAAACAGCAAGTAAACAGTAAGACTAATCAAAATCAAATGGGTATGATAATACTTCCTCAAAGTATTTTCGTAAAATATTTTCACTGGCATGAAAGGAACAGTGTAATTCTCTGATCCAGTGGAAATGTCATAAAATACCTGTTACTTCTTATCCTTTGCACAACTAGCCGACAGCTGTGTCTGTCCCGGGAAACTTGAGGTCCCAGAATATTGTATACAATGTTGCAAGCTTGCTATCACAAGTTTGAGGATCCAGTTGATAGTTGACATAATGTTTCAAGTTTGTTGTAGACAGGCCATGAGCAGCCAATGTGATTTATTTTTAATCAGGATATTTTCTACTTGCAGGCTGCAATGTTTTTATTTGTTATGTATGCTATTTTTTTTTTCATTGAGTTCCCTGAAGGGAATTGGGACAGGCACTATAAAGCCAACCCAATTCCCTTAGCTCGAGTCCTTTTCCAGCATACCCGGAAGCTACAGAGATGGAGAGAGAGGAACAGAACAAACAAACAATGCGCTCATCCACAACATTGATAAGTATAATAATTATTGTATCTCTCAAATATGAGCATTGACAAGTGTGAAATGTATGCACCAAGACAGAAGTTAATTTGTGTGTCGACCCACATTGTTAACTTATCTTATAATGGCGCAGGGAGGAGTGATGAATATGTGTGTGCGTTAAAGAACCAAATGCTGCCCGCGGCCAGTGACGGACTTAACGTCACATTACCTTCCTCCTCTCCTGAAGCGACCATGTTCGGGAGTCTTGATAGGTAGTCCGCAGTAACGTTCTCTTTTCCTGACTTGTGACGGACACAGAACCTGAAGGGCTGGAGCTCCAGATACCACCTGGTCACACGAGAATTCCGGTCCTTCATGGTCTGGATCCAGGTCAGTGCTCTGTGGTCCGTGTGCAGGTCAAATTCCCTCCCAAGAAGGTAGTAACGGAGGCTATCTAGGGCCCACTTTATAGCCAGGCACTCCTTTTCAATTGTAGAATACCTGGTTTCCCTGGGCAACAGCTTCCGACTCAGGTACAGCACCGGAAGCTCTTCTCCTGGCTCCCCTTGGGCCAGTACAGCTCCAATTCCTACAGCCGAAGCGTCCACCTGCACGAGAAATCTCTTCTGAAAATCAGGGGTCTGGAGAACAGGGAATGAGCACAGTCGTTTTTTCAGTGTCATGAAGGCTTCCTCACACTCCTCAGTCCACTTCACAGGGTTGCTGGCCCCCCTTCGAAGTGAGGTTGATCAGAGTGGACAGCATGGCTCGAAAACTGTGGAATGAATTCCGGTACCACCCTGCCAGACCTAGGAAGGACTTCACCTGTGTCTTGGTTCTGGGTCGAGGGCTCCTGATGGACTCCACTTTCTCCACCTGAGGCCGAACTTCACCCTTACCCAGCTGGTAACCCAGGTACTTTGTCTCCTGAGCCGCCCACTCACACTTCAGGAGGTTGCTGCGGAGGCCTGCTTCATGGATCTTCCCCAGTACTCTGCTAAGATGCTGTATGTGCTGCTCCCAGGAGTGGCTGCAGATCACCACGTCCCAAGTAAGCAGCACAGTAATCGTCACAGTCCTGGAGGACCTTGTCCATCAGCCTCTGGAAAGTCGCAGGGCCCCATGAAGGCCAAACGGCATGACCTTGAACTGGAACAGGCCCATTGGCGTCCGGAATGCAGTGTAGGCCTTGGATTGTTCATCCAGGGGCACCTGCCAGTACCCTTTGCAGAGATCCAATGTGGTGATGTAATGAGCTCTACCTATTCTCTCCAGTAAGTCGTCAATGCGGGGCATGGGATAGGCATCAAACTGGGAGATGGCATTCACCTTACGGAAGTCCATGCAGACGCGCAAAGAGCATCCTTCTTGGGACAATGACAATAGGGCTGCTCCATTCACTTGAAGATGGCTCGACAACATCCATCTCCATCATGGTGTGGACCTCTTCCTTGAGGGCTACCACCAGCCTCTCAGGCACACGGTAAGGATGCTGGCGGACAGGGTTCTGGCCAGGTTTCAAACGAATGACGTGTTCTAGGACTTTGGTTCTTCCTGGTCTCTGACTGAAGAGGGCCGGATACTTGCCAAACAGCTGCTTCAGCTCATCTTGCTTGTCTTCTTCCAGGTGAACCAGTATGACTTCTGCCTCGCTCTTTCCATGCCTCTGTGACCCCATCCGACTCATCCTCTTCTACTCTGCGGACCAGAAAGGACTTTCCTTGGAGAGTTCCTCTTTCTCCTCCCAGGCCTTGAGAAGGTTCACATGGTAGGTTTGCTTCTTCTTACCCTTGTCCGGGTGCAGCACCTCGTAGGTCACTGGGCCCATCTTCCTCCCGATTAGGTACGGTCCTTGCCATTGCGCAAGGAGCTTGCTGGTAGACGAGGAAGGAGGAGCAGGACTTTCTGTCCTGGCTCAAACTCTCTGTGGCGAGCGTGCTGGTCATAGCCTCTTCTGGGCCTTCTGGGCTTGCTGAAGGTTTGCTCTAGCTTCCTCTCGGTACCGTTCCAACCTGTCTCGCATCTGGAGGACATACTGGACAATCCCCTGTCCTGAGGTAGCTACTGGGAACCTTCCCAGCACTTCTTCAGCAGGTCCAGTGGTCCTTGCACTGGCCATCCATAGAGGAGTTCGAATGGCGAGAAACCTGTCGATGCCTGAGGCACCTCCCTGTAAGCAAAAAGCAGAAAGGGTAACCACTTATCCCAGTCTTTACCAGTGTCAGCCACAAACTTCCTCAGCATGTTCTTGAGCGTTTGATTGAATCTTCTACGAGCCCATCCGTTTGGGGATGGTAGGGAGTAGTCCTCAAGCCTTTAATGCCCAGCTGTCGGTGGAGTTGAACCATCAGTCGCGAGGTGAAGTTTGTCCCTTGGTCCGTCAGGATTTCATCTGGGATTCCTACACGAGAGAAGAGCTGAACAAGAGCACTGATTATTTTTGGAGTGGTTATGGAACGGAGTGGGAAGGCTTCTGGAACCGGGTGGCATAGTCACAGATCACCAATATATACTTGTAACCTGCACTACTCTTCTCCAAGGGTCCAACAATGTCCATTGCAATTCTCTTGAATGGGGTAGAGATAACTGGCAGTGAACATAGAGGAGCCCGCTTCAGACCTACGGACAGCACTGGTTTTCTGGCACGTGGGGCATGATTTGCAGTATTTTTGTACATCAGTATACATGGAGGGCCAAAAGAAACGGGAGCCTAGCCTAAGATATGTCTTATGCTGCCCTAGATGGCCTGCCCATGGAACTGTATGTGCAAGGTTGAGAACAAGTGGTCTACAGGTAGATGGCACCACCAACTTCCTGCTATCTGCCTCTGACCCAAGGTAGAGTATGTGGTTGTCTACATTTACATTACATTTAAGTCATTTAGCAGACGCTTCCAGAGCTACTAACAAATGAATTCACCTTCTGACATCCAGTGGAACAGCCACTTTACAATAGTGCATCTAGGTCATTAAGGGGGGTGAGAAGGATTACTTATCCTATCCTAGGTATTCTACTGTGTAAATCCCCCCACATGAAGATTGACTGTCCCCAGCTAAGGCCTTGTCAAACAAACATTTCAAGGTTGCGTCAGACTTCTGCAGTGTAGCAAAATTTTGTGGAACATCCCATTGCACCTCTAACCCAGACACATCAGCAACAGGTACAGGGGTTCCCACATACTTCAAGACGCCGCTGGCGGCGTGACTTTCTGGGCCCTTTGGTTCCCCTCGCACAGACTATCACACAAGTCAGGCAGAGGTTGTAAACCAGCTTTGGCCTGGGCACGAGTGACAACTGAACATGCCATCTGAACATCAGACTGGCAAACTGACTGCCCATATAGCTGACCCCCCACACTTCCCAACAGATCAGAGAGTACAGGCACATCCCTCCCCAAAATCATCTCAAAAGGTAGCTTCTCCATTACCCCAACTTTGAGGAGGTATTTCTGACCCTGAATTTCAACTGTGAGCTCAGCTGTGGGCTGCTGTGACTGGTCACCATGGACACATTGGATCAGTGTCTGATGACCATAATCAATGTCATTAACAGGTACATTACCTTTTCTGATCAATGACAGGGAACTGCCGGTGTCAATCATTGCAGTAAGACTTTTACCATTCACTTTTACAGGTACCAAGCATGACCCTTCCGAGTCTGTCTATTCTGAACACCATCCCCTCTCTGGGTACATAACAGTAACCTGAGAGCTTGGATTTACGTAGCGGACACATTGAAGCTTTGTGCCCTGCTGCCGGCAGTAAAAACAGGTCAGACCCTCCCATCAGAGCGAACTGCATGATCCCTTACCTCCCTCCCAGACACATAACCCCCAGAGTTACCTCCACCATCTCTGGCGTTTCTGATGTCCCTTGTGTCTCTGAGACTCCTTGGAGCGGGTGCTGCAGGTTGTGGGCCCCCTTTACGTGCATTAAGATACTGCAGTGCAAGCTTGGCTGCCATAAGCCCGTCCTGGGCTCGTGCTCGGACCCAGGTTCGAATGTCGTGTGGTAGAACCTGTAGAAGTTGCTCGAGGATGATGACCTCCCCGATTTCGTCCTGTGTCTTCTCCCCGGTCGAACCCATCGTCGGTAGAGACCCCTTGAGGCGGTGGTACGTCTCTGTCGGCACTCACCCGATGGCGTTGATGCAGCTCTGGAAGCGTTGACGGTAGGTTTCCCGTGAGATGTCAAACTTCACCAGCAGCGCTTCCTTCAAGCCCTTGTAGACATTGGACAGCCCTCATCCATTGCTGTGTAAGCCTCTAAGGCCTTGCCCGTGAGCAATGGGACAAGCCTGCAGGCCCACTCTACCTCAGGCCACTGCCACGTCTTAGCCATGCGCCAAACCTCAGCAGGTAGTTTTCAATGTCCTCCCCTGCTGGTATGAGGGCATCTTGGCCCCTTCCTCAGGAATGCTGGAAGATGGACATTAACACTGCTGGACTGGTCTCCTGGTGCTGCCTCCATTACTGCTTGGGGTGCCTGCTGTGGAGTTGAAGTCCCTGCTGCATCGAGCCTTTGTCGTCCTGGTGTTGGAAGACCCACCTTGGGCTCTCAATGACGAGTTCCGTTCCTGGTGGGGAGCTGTGAGTGATAGATTGGCGTAGGCCACGTAACTCCTGCTTGAGGTCTTCGTCCCTCCTCTCAAGGCAGGTGAAAAGTGCTGCTGAAAAGGGTTACCATGGTTGGGTGTGGTTCTGGTCCCCCAACTGCTCCTTCAGTCAGCAGCTCACCCAGTTCTGGTTGTCTTTGGCCCCGCGGTCGGGCTCCTAGCTTCTCATACTTGACCTCTTCTTCACCAGACGATTCCATGGTATTCCACCCCGGTTCAACTTCAGGTACCCTTGACAGTTGATGCTGCTGAGAAACGCAACCCTGTACGCATTCCTTTACCTCTCTTGTTGGAATTCACTGATTTGCGGTACGCCATCCCACCACTGCCACCATATGTCACGAGTAGGCCAGAAGGCTAAACTGGATAACCTAACCTCTATCAAAATAAAAAGATGGCGGAACCGCAAAGTTCTTCTGTGCAAAGGTGTTTATTTACAAGTGATTCCGGAACAAAAAAACAACAGTACTGCCATCAACGTCTACCTTATGGGACAGCTTAAAAACAATGCTGCCCCATCCACAGCTCAATCCAAACTGCCTCTCCATGACTGAAAGAGAGGCTCCTTTTGTAGGCTAGCCCCTCCCCTCAGAACAATTAACCCTAATTAATGAATCAATTAACAATACAAACCTACATTTCCCATGAACTAAACATACTAAGGATATACATTGCAACACGGTTTTAAACAATATCCCAACATAACATTTAATACATTACATCACTACTGACAATATCTTTCAATATGCCCATATGCATTTATGAGCCATTTGGGACAGGCACTATAAACCAACCCAATTCCCTTAGCTCGGGTCCTTTCAGCATACCCGGAAGCTACAGAGATGGAGAGAGAGGAACAGAACAAACAAACAATGCACTCATCCACAACATTGATAAGTATAATAATTATTGTATCTCTCAAATATGAGCATTGACAAGTGTGAAATGTATGCACTAAGACAGAAGTTAATTTGTGTGTCGACCCACATTGTTAACTTATCTTATAATGGCGCAGGAGGAGTGATGAATGTGTGTGCGTTAAAGAACCAAATGCTGCCCGCGGCCAGTGACTTGACTTCTACGTCACACGGACCTTGTAGTC
>NC_088215.1:4222297-4226244 GCF_036934945.1 Oncorhynchus masou masou | reverse complement strand
GGGAAGCCCTTCATGTTGGAAGTGTTTCTACAGTACTATACTGGGGAAGCCCTTCATGTTGGAGGGTGTTTCTACAGTACTATACTGGGGAAGCCCTTCATGTTGGAGGGTGCCGATCTGCGGCCAACAAGGCAGAGTTCATCTCAGCCTATGCCTCCCTCCAGTCCCTCGACTTCCTGGCACTGACGGAAACATGGATCACCACAGATAACACTGCTACTCCTACTGCTCTCTCTTCGTCCGCCCACGTGTTCTCGCACACCCCGAGAGCTTCTGGTCAGCGGGGTGGTGGCACCGGGATCCTCATCTCTCCCAAGTGGTCATTCTCTCTCTCCCCTTACCCATCTATCTATCGCCTCCTTTGAATTCCATGCTGTCACAGTTACCAGCCCTTTCAAGCTTAACATCCTTATCATTTATCGCCCTCCAGGTTCCCTCGGAGAGTTCATCAATGAGCTTGATGCCTTGATAAGCTCCTTTCCTGAGGACGGCTCACCTCTCACAGTCCTGGGCGACTTTAACCTCCCCACGTCTACCTTTGACTCATTCCTCTCTGCCTCCTTCTTTCCACTCCTCTCCTCTTTTGACCTCACCCTCTCACCTTCCCCCCCTACTCACAAGGCAGGCAATACGCTCGACCTCATCTTTACTAGATGCTGTTCTTCCACTAACCTCACTGCAACTCCCCTCCAAGTCTCCGACCACTACCTTGTATCCTTTTCCCTCTCGCTCTCATCCAACACTTCCCACACTGCCCCTACTCGGATGGTATCGCGCCGTCCCAACCTTCGCTCTCTCTCCCCCGCTACTCTTTCCTCTTCCATCCTATCATCTCTTCCCTCTGCTCATACCTTCTCCAACCTTTCTCCTGATTCTGCCTCCTCAACCCTCCTCACTTCCCTTTCTGCATCCTTTGACTCTCTATGTCCCCTATCCTCCAGGCCGGCTCGGTCCTCCCCTCCCGCTCCGTGGCTCGATGACTCATTGCGAGCTCACAGAACAGAGCTCCGGGCAGCCGAGCGGAAATGGAGGAAAACTCGCCTCCCTGCGGACCTGGCATCCTTTCACTCCCTCCTCTCTACATTTTCCTCCACTGTCTCTGCTGCTAAAGCCACTTTCTACCACTCTAAATTCCAAGCATCTGCCTCTAACCCTAGGAAGCTCTTTGCCACCTTCTCCTCCCTCCTGAATCCTCCTCCCCCTCCCCCCCCCTCCTCCCTCTCTGCAGATGAATTCGTCAACCATTTTGAAAAGAAGGTCGACGACATCCGATCCTCGTTTGCTAAGTCAAACGACTCCGCTGGTTCTGCTCACACTGCCCTACCCTGTGCTCTGACCTCTTTCTCCCCTCTCTCTCCAGATGAAATCTCGCTTCTGTGACGGCCGGCCGCCCAACAACCTGCCCGCTCGACCCTATCCCCTCCTCTCTTCTCCAGACCATTTCCGGGGACCTTCTCCCTTACCTCACCTCGCTCATCAACTCATCCCTGACCGCTGGCTACGTCCCTTCCGTCTTCAAGAGAGCGAGAGTTGCACCCCTTCTGAAAAAACCTACACTCGATCCCTCCGATGTCAACAACTACAGACCAGTATCCCTTCTTTCTTTTCTCTCCAAAACTCTTGAACGTGCCGTCCTTGGCCAGCTCTCCCGCTATCTCTCTCAGAATGACCTCCTTGATCCAAATCAGTCAGGTTTCAAGACTAGTCATTCAACTGAGACTGCTCTTCTCTGCATCACGGAGGCGCTCCGCACTGCTAAAGCTAACTCTCTCTCCTCTGCTCTCATCCTTCTAGACCTATCGGCTGCCTTCGATACTGTGAACCATCAGATCCTCCTCTCCACCCTCTCCGAGTTGGGCATCTCCGGCGCGGCCCACGCTTGGATTGCGTCCTACCTGACAGGTCGCTCCTACCAGGTGGCGTGGCGAGAATCTGTCTCCTCGCCACGCGCTCTCACCACTGGTGTCCCCCAGGGCTCTGTTCTAGGCCCTCTCCTATTCTCGCTACACACTAAGTCACTTGCCTATTACAACCTCACATGGTCTTCCATCATTGCTATGCGTATCACACACAATTAACCTTCTCCTTTTCCTTCGATGACCAGGTGGCGATCGCATCTCTGCATGTCTGGCAGACATATCAGTGTGGATGACGGATCACCACCTCAAGCTGAACCCTCGGCAAGACGGAGCTGCTCTTCCTTCCGGGAAGGACTGCCCGGCTCTGATGATCTCGCTAACACTGCTGACAACTCCATTGTGTCCTTCCTCCCAGAGCGTTTAAGAACCTTGGCGTGATCCTGGACAACACCTCCTGTCGTTTCAACCAACATCATGGCGGTGGCCCGTTCCTGTAGGTTCATGCTCTACAACATCCGCAGAGTACGACCCTGCCTCGACACAGGAAGCGGGCGCAGGTCCCATCCAGGCACTTGTCATCTCCCCGTCTGGATTACTGCAACCCGCTGTTGGCTGGGCTCCTGCCTGTGCCATTAAACCCCTACAACTCATCCAGAACGCCGCAGCCCGTCTGGTGTTCAACCTTCAAAGTTCCTCTCACGTCACTTCCGCTCCTTCCGCTCTCCACGGGCTTCCAGTTGAAGCTCGCATCCGGCCTACAAGACCATGGTGCTTGCCTACGGAGCTGTGAGGGGAACGGCAACCGCAGTACTTCCAGGCTCTGATCAGGCCCCTACACCCAAGCAAGGGCACTGCTCATCCACCTCTGGCCTGCTCGCCTCCCTACCATTGAGGGAATACAGTTCCCGCTCAGCCCAGTCAAACTGTTCGCTGCTCTGCCTCCCAATGGTGGAACAAACTCCCTCACGACGCCAGGACAGCGGAGTCAATCACCACCTTCCGGAGACACCTGAAACCCCACCTCTTCAAGGAATACCTAGGTGGATAGGATAAGTAATCCTTCTCACCACCCCCCCCTTAATGATTTAGATGCACTATTGTAAAGTGGCTGTTCCACTGGATGTCAGAAGGTGAATTCACCAATTTGTAAGTCGCTCTGGATAAGAGCGTCTGCTAAATGACTTAAATGTAAATGTAAATGTTTCTACAGTACTATACTGGGGAAGCCCTTCATGTTGGAGGGTGTTTCTACAGTACTATACTGGAGAAGCCCATCATGTTGTTTAAACCTTCTTAAAACAATTCCATATAGCTTAGAAGAACCCCCCACCCCCCAACCCAGACAAGGCTTAGACTGTAATGGGTTTAATCTTTCTGAGACTTACATTAGAGACTAGTTATCCTGGGATTTTACATTACTCTGAGACAAGTTATCCTGGGATCTTACATTACTCTGAGACAAGTTATCCTGGGATCTTACATTACTCAGACAAGTTATCCTGGGAACTTACATTACTCAGACTAGTTATCCTAGGATCTTACAGTACTCAGACTAGTTATCCTGGGATCTTACATTACTCAGACTAGTTATCCTGGGATCTTACATTACTCAGACTAGTTATCCTGGGATCTTACATTACTCAGACTAGTTATCCTGGGATCTTACATTACTCAGACTAGTTATCCTGGGAAATAGATTTAACACATTTGCAAAAAAATCAGAAACCTGTTTTGGTTGGCATTATGATGGGATCCCACATGTGGTTAGGAATATACAAATTATCATTATTACTGGAAAATATTCATTTAAATTCCAGAAATTATAAAACTTTAACAGTAGGCAACAAATAACAACAAAGTGGAATTTGGTCAACAACAAAATAAATGGCTTATATGCAACGTGAGGTTTACTTGATCCAACAGAAGTTTCATAATGCTTAAGTTACGTGGACACGTGACACACCGACAACTTTGATAAAAACACTATATGAGTTGTTTCCAGATCGCTATGCATATTCATGCTAGTAGCTTAGCATCTCTCTCGGTGTGTAGTAAAATATCCCTACATTAAAATCACTACATGCCGTG